>NC_044996.1:14368639-14486453 GCF_008728515.1 Papio anubis | reverse complement strand
TAGCTTCCTTCCTTTGTTCTTTTGAGTAATTCCTTACTTTCAGGCACTATAGAATACTCTGTGCTCATCTTCAGTATTTCCTGCCCCAGTCCTAGAATCAGCCATTTCTCTAAGGATCCCTGATTCTTTTTATTGGAGAATGGTAATAGAATCCAAAATATGCATGCAGGAAGTGTTCTTTGCTACTGGGGTGTCATTGTTTCTAGGCCTTCTCACCTGATAGAGCCAGGAAATGTATGTGTATATAATAATGTATATATACACATATTTATAAATGTTTTTATATATATTAATGACTTGCCACTTCTTGCTTCCATTTTGTAGTCTAGCAAATCAAAATGCCCTAATCTCGCCTTAATCTTATCCTGCTGGTTATCACCTCTGGACCCTTGTTTATGCTGTTACCCTGCTTTGCCTCCTCCAGGAAGCTTTCCCTGTCATCTCTAGTCTGTGTTATGTGACCTTTATCTGTGCTTCCATGGCACAGGTTCATTTCTTTATCACTGCACTATTGTGGAATATTTGAATGACACTTTGTCTCTCTCCTCAATAGAATATGAGTTCCTTGTGTGAAAGGACTGGGTCTTATCAATTATGATACAATCAGTACTTGTCTCAGGGTGTATATGTTCACCATCTTTCACAAAGGAAGGTGAATATACACTGTACAAGTACAACTAGAATTTGTTAATGAATCAACTTCTTCAAATGAGGAATTCTATTACTTTCTATTGAATATTTACTATATTTAATAACTGAGCTGGAGGGTTGTTTTGGCATGGCTTAACTGGAATTTAGTTGGATAATTGGGACTTTCAATATAAGTAGAGGCAATGGGAAATTAAAGTTAGTCTCAAAGGAAAGGGAATTTGTTGGATGGTATTCCATTTTCCCTCCTCATTATGTCCTGCTACACACCTAGTTAATAGACAAACAACAACAAAAAAACCCAATTGCTTCCTGACCTCAGTAGTGAACTCCAAATACCACCCTCTCCTATGCAAGGTCTTTGAGAGGCCTTTGCCTAAAAGCTATTAATTAAAAATATAGATCCTGCCCTTTTTCCACAAACTCTCAGATTTTGGCCTTCCAAGTGGTCCCACTTTGTCCTTGCCTTTTGCTTTCATCTTCATAGAAATAGAGCTTAGCCTTTTTTCTTTAAGTTCTGCAAAGATTAATTCCAATTAATGCAGTAATATTCACTTATCTGCCATGCTTAATGTTGACTAGACAAAATAGGGGACAGCTGTGCCCAGTCATTTTTAGTTGGAAAAATCTTTATCTGAGTCTCCATCATCAAGGTGAAGATGGCTGTGCAACTATTTACTTTAATGACAAGCCTAGGGCTGAGCTGGGTCAGGAATTTTTGTACCTGCCTGCTTTATCACAACATTGGGCAGTAATCCTTTCTTAACATGCTAGCATGAATTTCCCCTCAAGTTAACTTTGCATGATGATATTTTTTTCAAATCAAAACATATTGAAGCTATTTTAACTCCGGTGCTTATATCTCTAGGATGATATAAAATTCTAATAATATTGAGAAGAGTATTTTGAAAACCTGTTTCAATTTTTATCTTTTTAATTTCCAGGGGTTTCGGGGGAACAGATGGTATTTGTTTACATGGGTAAGTTATTTAGTGAAAACCTGTTTTTTAAAGAAGAGTTTAATCTTTTGTTTTTTTCATGTGACCAATTTATAATACAAAAGACTTGTAGCCATCAGATGATACCAATAGATTTTGCTCTAACGGCTCTCTGTGTAGACCTTCCTTTGTGAGAACTGGTGACAGAAGATCACTATGTAGGAATTAACAGTATCAATGAGCAAGAATCATTTTATGCTTATTTTTAGTAGAATCAAGAGAACTCCCTTCTGAAGGGTTTACAGATTTGTAAATTATGTACCAAAATCAGCAAGATTTTGAGAATGCCCTGATGGTCATTAGTAAAAGAATTATAGGAGAAAACAGTATACGCTGATTCCTCAAAGGATCCTAGAACTAGATGTACCATATGACCCAGCCATCCCATTGCAGGTATATACCCAAAGTTATAAAATCATGCTGCTATAAGGCCATACACCGCGTATATTTTATTGCGGCACTATTCACAATAATAAAGACTTGGAATCAGCCAAATGTCCATCAGTGACGGACTGGATTAAGAAATGTAGCACATATACACCATGGAATACTATGCAAAACCATAAAAAAGGATAGGTTTTCTTGTCCTTTACAGCAGGGACATGGTCGAAAATAGGAAACCATCATTCTCAGCAGAGCTATCACAGGAACAGAAACCAAACACCCATGTTCTCCCCATCATGAGTGGGAACTGAACAATGAGATCAGACTCAGGAGGGAACATCACACGGGGCCCTGTGGGAGGGAGGATTACATTAGGATTATACCTGATGTAAATGACAGGTTGATGGTGCTGAAGTGAGTTGATAGGTGCAGCACCTTGAAAAGCATGGCACAATATATATATGTAACAAACCTGCATGTATGCATATGCCCTAGAACTTAAAATTATAATTAAAAAAAAAAAAAGAACTAGTGCTTGGCTGCTCTGCCAAAGCAAGACCTATAAGAGGGGAGGAATATCTATCTACCATAAGGAATTTGTCTTGAAATATTACATTTTAACTCTTACTTGAAACAACTCCAACTGAAGGACATAGATTTGTATGGGTGTTCGTTGTAATGGTCCTTATAGGAATGCAGAAAGACCTAGCTTTTTAATTGATGTATCAAAATCTGCAAGCTTTTGCTTGCTAGTGGTTGATTCTAATATGAAAAGGTTGAAAAGATGGTTACTTTTCCCACATGACTCAGATGAGTACTGAATTGAACAAAAAGTGGGCAGTGGTCATGGTGTTATGTGTGTATGGTGGGCAGGAGGGAATTAAAAGTCATGGCAGCAAGGCACAGCATCTCACTTCCTTCACTTTGAGCTTCTCTTATTAGCCCTTCTAAGCATTCCATCACCATATATATTTTTTTCTTTTCATGATTACTTATATTGTTCTCTGCCCAAATCCCATCATTCTAGGCCAGGCCCCATTGTTAACTTCTTTGTTATACAACTATGATAATAGGTATACATATATTGAGCAATGTACATGGTGAAACTCTGTGGGAGACATTCTACACACATGATAATGTTTAATCTCCACAAGACATTATGGAATTAGTAGAAAGTGGTAGGAGATGATTTGAAGAAATAAGGAGAAACCAGATCAGGTAGGGGCTTGTGGGCCCTGACAGTAATTTAGATTATTCTGAATGTGAATAGATGTCATTGGAGGGTTTTGAGCAGTGGAGTGATACAGTCTGACTTATATCGTGAAGTGAGTTCTCTGGATGTACTGTAGAATGTTGATTAAAAGGGGTCAAGAGCAGAAGTGTGAAGACCAGTAAGAAGGCTTTTGGAATGATAATGAAAACATAATGGTATCTTGGGTTAGGGAAGTAGTGATGGAAATGGTAAGAAGTGCTAGATTCTAGATATCTTGTGAAGAATGAACTGACACTTCAGGCTGATGGGTTGGATGTAGGATAGTGACAGAAAGAGATTTAAGGATGACTTGAAGGTTTTTGGCCTGACCAACTGGGTATATGGTGATGCCATTTATTTCGATGAGGAACACTGGGGGACAGTTTGGGCGAGACTGAAAACCAAGAGTTCAACTTTAGGCATGTAGAGTTTGAGATGCCTACCAGATACCCAAGCGGAGAAGTAAGGTAGGTAGTTGTATATATGAGTCTAGAGATAAGAAAAATTTAACTGCTATTACCACCCATCGATAGGGCTAGAATGTTATAGGAAGCAATTGGCCTGGGAGGTGGGGGAATGGAAGACCAAAGATATACTTTTCTTGTGAGGAACTGGCCCAAGCTGCCATTGGCTCTACTATATCTTCAATATCACTATGTAACAGGAATTTTGAAAATCTGTTATAAGACCTGTTCTGGACAACCATCCTAGAAACTATGTAGGAGCAACATGAAATGACAATAAAAAGGAAGGATGCAGAATAGAACATGTGGAAGAAAAATAAAATTATATTCTATTCAAAAGGAGCTTCTACACCAAAATTTCAAAACACATGTAAAGTATCTACACTTAAGTGAGGTCACCAAGGAAATGAACAATCAGAATATGAATTCATTCAGAATGAAATGATTTTATGAAAAGATTTGTCATTTAAAAATATGTTTAGGATGCTGAAAGAGGTAAATGAACAACTTTTATTGAAAATAGAAAATTATGAAATAAACAAGCGTAAAGAAATGAAAAATGAGACCACATGAATATAAAAGAACCAATTAGAAATCCTGGACATGAAAAAAAGTCATTTAAATAAAAAATTCAAAATAACATGAACTTTGGGTTGCATACAGTCAGAGAGAACATATCAAATTGCAAGATAGAGTACTGAGAAATTCTAAATATAGCAAAGAGAACGATTTTTAAAAAACAGAATAATGACATGTGAGCTATAGATTGAGAGGTTTCAACAAATATTCTATGGGAATGACAGAAGTAGTGAAGAGCATCACAGAGAAGTAATGTTTGCTGATATAATAACTGAAAAAACATCCATAATTGAATGCTTGAGTTATCAGTTCTGTAGTACATGAGTATTAAGCAGGATAAATGAAAATATACAGCTAGACACATCATAATAAAACTGCAGAGGATTAAGAATTAAGATACTATCTTTAAAACTACCAGAAAACATTGATTACCTATGAAAGAATCAATTAGACTCACAGTATATTTATCATCAGTAAAAAATAGTATTATCTTAAAGTGCTAGATGAAAATAATTTCAAGAGTGAGAGTAGATGAAAGTATTTTTAGACATGCTCAGCCTGCTAGTTTACAGGTCAGAGAGGCTCACTAAAGGAACTCTTAAAATAGGTACTTAATAAGAAGAAAGGGCGAGTTTAGAATATAAGAACAGGTTGAAACAGCATAGACATGGAATCAACCTAAATGCCCATCAAAGGTAGACCGGATAAAGCAAATGTGGTACATATACACCATGGAATACTATGCAGCTATAAAAAAGCATGAGATAATATCCTTTGTAGCAACATGGATGGAATTGGAAGCCATTATCCTAAGTGAACTAATGCAGGAACAGAAAATCAAACACCACATGTTCTCATTTGTAAGTGAGAGTTACACATTGAGTACACACGTGATCTGGTGTAGATCTGTGTCCCCACCCAAATCTCATGTCGAATTGTAATTCGAATATTTGAGGAGGGGCCTGGTGTGAGGTAATTGGATCATGGGGGCAGATTTCTCTTCTGCTGTTCTCAAGGTAGTGACTGAGTTCTCACGAGATCTGGTTGTTTAAAAGTGTGTAGCACCTCCACCTTTGTTCTCTTTCTCCTGCTCCGGCCATGTAAGACCTGACTGCTTCCCCCTCACCTTCTACCGTGATTGAAAGTTTCCTGAGGCCTCCCCAGCCGTACTGCCTATACATCCTGTGGAACTATGAGCCAATTAAACCTTTTTTTTTTTTTTAAATAGAGTACTTAGTCTCAGGCATTTCTTTATAGCCGTGCAAGAACAGACTAATACAACATGGATACCTAATAATCAGTATCAGGTACTGATTGAGTATCAATCAGTACAAAGAAGGGAATAATAGACACCAGGGCCTACTTGAGGGTGAAAGGTAGGAGGAGGGTGAGAATTAAAAAACTACCTGTCAGGTACCATGCTTATTACCTGGGGGATGAAATCATCTGTACACCAAACCCCTCCAACATGTAATTTATCCATATAACAAACCTTCACATGTATCCCTGAAACTAAAAGTTAAAAAAACCAAAAATAGATTATATATTTATATATTTAATTAATTGAATGTAAGAATTACTTTTTGATGTTTGAGAAAATACAAAATTAATGCTCAAGATAAAATGAAAAATATTAGAGTATTTAGTTTGAGGTTATAATGTGCCAAGGTCTACATCATATTCAGTAGGTGAATGAAAATTCTAAATAATTTTAGGTTGTGTTAGAAAAAGGTACAATTTTATATATCCTTAAAATATTAAAAATAGTAAAAAACTAGAAATATTATCTATAGCTTCAAAATATGTAAAGAAAAAATATAGAAAACTTTATAAATCAAACTGAAAGTCAAGAGAAAAAATGAAACAAAATGATGCTATACAAAAAACATAAAATGAGAGAAAATTTCTAAAAATGTCAGCAATCATTATAAATGTGAACAGATTAAATTCAGCTATATAGAAGAAAAGATTATCTAATTATTTATGAAACAAAGTCCAATTATATGCTGTTTGTAAGATATATACCTAAAACCAAACCAACAGAACATTGAAGTTAATGAAATAGAACAAATAAATGCTATGTGAATTCTAACCAAAAAAAGATTAGTGAGGTAATAATATATCAAAGTAGAATTGAAGAGAAAATAATTAATAAAGAGAAACATTGCATAAAAACACATCAACTAGGTATAACAATCATGGACTTGTATGACCCTAACTTTGAAATATACAAACAAAACCTAACAGATATACAGAGAGAATTAAACAAATCCACAATTATAGCAAGAGATCTTAGCACACCTCTCTTCAAAATAGAAAGACCAATTGAGATAAATGTCAGGTAGAGAATCCAAAATTACTCAGCATATTAAGAACCGGAAAAAATTGTCCACTTCCATAGAAACGTCAACATACGCCAAATGCCAGTATGATGCAGTTGTTGAAATTATATGACAAAAACTTTAACATAGCTATCAAATGCTCTATCAAGTAAGGGTAAATGTTTTTGAAGTAAGTAGAAAGATAAAAAATGTCTGCAAAGAAATAAAAGATATAAAGAAAGAAATAAATGAAAACGTTAGATCTTAAAACCACAATAACTAATATAAAAAACTCATTGCATGAACTCAAAAGTAGAATGGAGATGACAAATGCAAGAATCAGTGATCTTGAAGAAAAATCAATAGAAACAATTCAATCTGAACAAAAGGGAGAAAAAATATTTTAAAAAATGAACAGGGCGGCCGAGCGCGGTGGCTCATGCCTGTAATCCCAGCACTTCGGGTGGCCGAGGTGGGTGGGTCATGAGGTCAGGAGTTCGAGACCAGCCTGGCCAGCATGGTGGAACCCTGTCTCTACTAAAAATACAAAAAATTAGCTGGGCATGGTGGCACATGCCTGTAGTCCCAGCTACTTGGGAGGCTGAGGCAGGAGAATTGCTTGAACCCAGCAGGTGGAGGTTGCAGTGAGCCAAGATTGTGCCACTGCACTCTAACCTGGGCAACAGAGTGAGACTCTGTCTCGGGGGATCGGTGGGTGGGCGGGGGAAGAACAGGGCTTCAGGAATCTGTGGAACAATATCTAAAAGTTTAACATATACATAATCAGAATTCCAGAAGGAGTGGATAAATAGTGTAGGGCAGAAAACATATTGAAGAAATAGTGTCTAAACATTTTCCAAATTTGGCGAAAGATATACACTTAGAGATTATAAAAGTTAGAACCTCTAGTACTTTTCATAAAAGAAAACATGATATATTAGACTTCATCAAAGTTAAAAATGTTGGAAATGAGAAAGACACTGATAGAAGGATGAAAAGTTACAGCCTAGGACAAAATATGTGCAAGTCACATATTCAATAAAAAATGTACAGCCGAATATATAAGGGACTCTTGAAACTAAAAACAAATGAGCCAATTTAATTAAAAGGGCAAAACATTTGGTGAGAAACTTTACAAAAGTATATGTGTATATGTATGTATATATAATATATATACACACACATATGTATATATATGCTCATGTATATGAGCATCTCTTCATGTCTCCATACATATATATACACACGCATGCATATATATACATATATGTATGGGAACACGAAGAGATGCTCATCATACAGAAGTATTAGTTAAAACCACAGTGGGACATAATGACACAGACATTACAATACAAAGCTAAAAATAAAAGGCAATATAAAGTGTCAGTGAAAATGTAAACTGGGATTATCATGCACTGTTGGAATAATCACTTTGAAAAACAGTTTGGCTGTTTTTTAAGGAATTAAACATACACCTATGTGTGTTCCAGTTATTCCACTTCTAGGTATTTACCCAAAAGAGAAGAAAGCACAAGTTCATACAAAAACTTGTACATGAATGTTTATAGAAGCTTTCTTTGTAATAGCTAAAAACTGGAAGAAACTTCAATGTCTATCAACAGATGAATATATAAAAAATAGTGGTGTGTGGATAAAAATGTGGAATACTACTCAGCCATAAAAATGAACTATCGATATACACAACAACATGGATGATTCTCAGTATCATTATGCTAAGTGAAAGAAGGTAGACACAAACGACTACTTACTCTATAATTCCCTTTATATAAAAATCTAGAAAATATAAACTAACCTTTAGTGACAGAAAGCAGGTTAGCAGTTGCTTGGGAAGTGGGGTACAGGAAACATGGAAAGGAGAGATTATCAAGAGGCCTGAGAAAATTTTAGGAGATTATAAATCAATATGTTCACTATTTTATTTGAAGTGATGGTTTACCAGATGTATGTGTATGTGGAAACTTACCAAACTGCATACTTCAAAAATGCGTTTATTGTAGGTTAATTATTTCTCAATAGAGCTGTTTAAAACAAAAAGAAAAAAAGAAAACCAAAAATACCAGAGACTGGGGCCAAATTATGAAAGATTTTAGATAAAAAATATTCCCCTCCATGACACAATTAATACAGTTCTCACCTGGATACACACACACACACACACACACACAAAGCCAATTTAATTGAGCTATAATTACATGCCATACAATTCATTCATTTAATGTACAATTAACCATTTAATAAATGTGCATAATTGAATGATTTTTAGTGTATACACTGAGTTGTGAGGTATATTTTTAATGCCCCTTCCTCAACAGAATATGTTTTTAGTAATACACATGAATTAACACAAATAATTATAACTAGAAAGAAAATAAAGTGTAGCTTTTCTCTATAAAACATTTTGTGTATAGTTGTCATAGTAAAAATCATAAGACAATTTTAAGAAAATTAAAACACGTAAAATTGAAATGTAGGCAACTAAATTATGCAACTGCTATAAAATTTTAGCGTTTTGATTTTTATGTAGTATTAATGAGCAATTAAAGAATACATTTCATGCTTGAGTATATTAATTTCCAAATTCAGTAAAGTCTTTTATTTTCAAATGTAATAAAACGTCTTTATCCCCTCAGAATTTTACTCCCTTAGGGTTAACATACGTTTCACTGATTTAGACACCAATACAAAAGCAAGTGATTACACAGAATCCTGTAGAGGCTGGGAGGCAACTCGGGTTGTTTATAACATTAACACAATCACATGCTGTAATTTTTAATTTGTGTACTTTGAGTGCCGGAGCATATGTATCATATATTACCACAGGGACTGCAGTCTGGGTAGCTGCTAAAGCAAGCTCAAACGGAGGTAGGAGGCAGGACTTGAGCTCAGGGGCGACAGCCGACCCGAATTGAGGACTGGCTAAATGAGGTCTAGGGCAGAAGCAGCTTTCCTTAAGCCTTGTCTACCAATGTGTCATGTCAATTTACTATTCCACTTGGCAGCACCCAGGAGTTCTGCCCCCTTCCATGGCGGCCAGCCTGACAACCTGGAACACCACCTCATCCTAGAAATTGCTGCATAAATTTAGCCATGGTAGATATAATTGAAAGTGGGAATCCCAGCATGAGTGCAGAACTGCCTCCTGGCTGTATTCTGGGGACACTGCCCATGGGGCAGCCTTGCTCTAGAAGCAGGAACAGTTCTCTGCTGCTCCTTTTTGCTTCTGCTTCAATTAAGAGCTTTGTTTTAACATCCGCGGCTTGCCTTGAGTTGCTGCAGGTGAAGCCAAGATAGCCTCCCACTAAATTTAGGTGTGGGGCTGCAATTCCGCATCAAAACGTTTCCAATTTGTTGGAGGCTTACTTTAGAAGGAACAGCCTGTCATCCTTTGGACTAACTATTTAATGAGAGTTTGCATCCAAATTAACTTCCCTGTAGAATCAAAGTGCTAAAACGAAATGTAAAATCAATTGAATTAGCACCTTGCATAAGATTTTCTTCAAGCTTAAGTAAACACACGGCAATCTTTTACAGCTCAAGGCCAAAAGAAGAGGATGTAAGGGGAGAAAAGATTCAGAAACTTGTATGTGATGCCAGCAAGTAAAGGGCAGGCTTTACTGGGTTTTACATTATTCTTATATTACAATTCTCGACAGGCTGGTGGCTCAAGCCTGTAATCCCAGCACTTTGGGGCTGGGGCGGGTGGATCACGAGGTCAGGAGGTCGAGACCATCACAGCTAACTGCAGGTGAGGCCACGTCTCTACTAAAATATAAAGCTAGCTGGGGGCGTGGTGGTGAGCACTCAGTCCCAGCAGCTACTCGGAAAGCCTGAGGCAGCAGGAGAATGCGTAAAGGCTTGGAAGCGGAGCTTGCAATGATGAGCTAGGTCAGGCCCAATGCCTCCAACACATGAAGCGACAGAGCAAGACTCCATCTCAAAAAAAAAAAAAAAAATTCTCTGCAAAACAATGTTTTTCTCTTGCATGGCCAGCAGAGTAGACTCATACCCACAGCAATGAAGCCCACTTTCATCCCTAAAGCTGCTTAACAAGAGAGTGGCTAATTAAGCTGGGTTTGTGGCCTCCAGACTCCACCGAACCTTCTTTCAGGCTGCTGGAGTGACTCTTGACAGGATGGATTCTGGGTCCTCCACAAGGGGCCTTTGCGCTTACAACTGGTGTGGGGTACAACAGACACCACTGTAGCAGATAATCTGGAGGTGGTTTGGTATGTTTTTGTGCGAGGAGTGTGTTATTGCCCGCAGCACATCGCATAGAAACCCTCTTCTAACTGGGTTCACCAGTTCAGACTTTGCCATTATTTGCTATACCACACCTACCCTAAATACGTAATAGAAACACAAAACCCTTTTCCTTCTTGTCTGCTTGGCGGCAAGTGTTCATTAGTCTTCATTTCTTGTTCTCCACTCCTTATCCCCCCGATGGGTAACTGTACTTTTCATTGGTCAGCTGTATTGGACCCTGCCTCTCTCCTCTTACCAGTTTTCTTCATAACCCCCTCCCCACTGGGTGAGTCCACATCATCTTTTCACATTGTACTGATTTTGTTAGTTCATCCAACATGGTGGAACACTCTTGGTCATCAGATTCGGCCTTTTATGTGATGGGTGATTCCCCAGAGTTACCTATGGAGTCTGTTGCTAGTTGTTACATTCTGATCCAGGCTCTGCATTTACTGCTTGTAGAGAGATGGTTACTTAAGGATGGATTTGCTGTGCCAATGGCTTCTGGGCTTGCTCTTGTGATGCCATTTTTCAGTTGTATTTTGTGCTTTGCTCTTCACAGGTTTTAAGTTTGCGTCTTATTCTGCTTGTGGTGACACACAAATATTATTTGATACTCCATTGTTATCCTAGGCTTTTGGAGCAGGAAGGAGGTGATTGAGTTTTCTTTTGGGTGTTCAACTTTGAAGGGTTTTTACCTTTGTGATTTTCTTCTCCCACCTGGAAGGACAAACACATGAGCCAGAAGGAGGACATTGTTTGTAGGGGAAGAGAGGTTGTGTAGCAAGGGGGAGCTTCATGGATAGGAGGCAGGCTGAGGAGGGAGGGAGCCGCATAGGGGCAAGGACAGGATAGGGGTGGTCTTGAGAGAATAGAGGAGGAGAGAAGGAACAAGGATAGGTCATCTGGACCTGCCAGTCTTTGCTGGTCTTTGCTGACAAGAGTTCTTCTTCCTTCCTTTCCTTTGGTTCCTCGGGTCATATTTTTCTTGCTACAATTGGTTGTTTCGTATTTTCTTTGGCTTCACCATGGTGGGTCTCCTCTACCATTATTGCCTCCCAGTGGTCTACCCCATGCTCCTGACTCCTTATGGCTAGCCTCCAGCCTGGGTGATGAGGAGCCCACCCTTCAGTTTGTTTGGTCAGAATGGGCACTCCATCCAATGGTAGTCCCAAGTGGCTTGGACATCACAAAGCACTGACACTCCTCTGGGGGTGGTGTTGCTAGGGTGGCCAAAATGTGTGGTCAGAGAAAGGATTTTCACCCCAATACTACCTGAAGGTCCATTTCAAATGACCTGCTACTCCCCATCATTTCCCCATGTTCAATTCTGCGGGGTCACATAGCAAAGAAGGTGTACTTTTAAAGGCATTCCCCTACAGCCACCCTAGTCAGTGTGGGTCCATTCTGTTCTCTCCCACCCTTTACCATGGCCTACTATTTTGGATGTCTTATCTACAATCCTTCCAAGGTACAGTGGCCTTATTTAATTCTCAGTCAAAATATGAATCATTCCACTTCCCTCAAACAAATTTCTATTTTGTATCTGTTTTGGTATGGTTTGTAAACTAAGACAGGTTTTGTGTGTGTGTGTGTTTGTTTACATTTCTAAATGGTTGAGAAAAAAAGCAAAATAATATTTTATGACGTAAAAATTATGTGAAATTGAAATTTCAGTGTTCATAAAACTTTATTAGAACACAGATACACTAATTTAACTATCAACTATGGCTGCTTTGACACTACAACAGAGTAGTTGCGACAGAGATTGTATAGCCTGCAAAACATAAAGTATTTGCTATCTGTCCTTTTAGAAAAAAAGATTGCCAACTCCTCATCTATTCTGTTCCATTGATCTATTTGCCTATCCTTATGCCAAAACTGCATTGTCATGATTAATTTCATGTCATGTCATAATTTTATGCTAAGACATAAAATTAGGTAGCACAGCTCATCCGACTTTGCTCTTCTTTTACAAGATCATTTCAGCTACTCTAGGTCCTTCATACATTCTTAAAATCTTTAGAATCAGCTTTTCTATTAATGTTAAAGCCTGTTATGATTTCATTGTGACAGTGATGAATTTATAAATCAATATAGGGAGAATTAAAATCTTAACAATTTTGAGACCTTCAATTTGTGAACATGTATCTCTTCATTTATTTAGGTGTTTAATTTATCTCTGCAGTGTTTTTTAATGTTCAATTTGTTTAAAATTGGTATTGTTTCCTCCTTAAGTATTTGGTAGTAGTCATCCATGAAGACATCCATTCCTGAAACTTTCCTTTTGAGAAGCTTTTATGTTTTGAATTAACTTTGGTATTTACACTATTCAAAAAGTCCAGTCTCACGTTAGTTTGGTAAATTGTTTTTCAAAGGCTTTTTCCATTTTATCTAAATTATCAAACTTGTTGGCATAAAGTTGTACATAATATTCCCTTTACAGTTTTGAAATGCGTGTAGCATGTGTAATGATGCACCCTCTGTAATTTCTGAAATTGGTAACTTATGTTTTGTGTTTTTTTTCTTGATTACTTTTATCTAGGCTTTTATGAATTTTATTCTTTTAAAAACTATCTTCAGCTTTCTTGATTTGTGTCTATCATTTTGGCTTTTTCTAATTCAATTATGTCTGTTCCTTATCTTTACTGTTTTATTTTTCCTATTCAATTTGAATTTAATTTATAGCTCCTTAAGGTGAAATCTTATATTATTCACTTCAAACCATTCTTCTTTTCTAATATAAAAATAAAGCTATAAATTTTCCACTTAGCACTGCTTAAGCTGCATCTCACAAAATTTGATATATTGTGTTTCATTATGCAGTTTGATATATATTTAATTTCACTTGTAATGTCTTTTTATTTTATTTTTATTTTTTATTATACTTTAAGTTCTTGGGTACATGTGCACAATGTGCAGATTTATTTTATATGTATACTTGTGCCATGTTGTATTGCTGCACCCATCAACTTTCGTGTTTACATTAGGTATATCTCTAATGCTATCCCTCCCCCTCCACTGCATGACCCAGGCCCGGTGTGTGATGAACACCTTCCTGTGTCAAGTGTTCTCATTGTTCAATTCCCACCTGTGGTGAACATCTTGGTTTTGTCCTTGTGATAGTTGGCTGAGAATGATGGTTCCAGCTTCATCCATGTCCCTGCAAAGGACATGAACTCATCCTTTTATGGCTGCATAGTATTCCATAGTTATTATATGTGCCACATTTTCTTAATCCAGTCTATCATTGATGGGCATTTGGGTTGGTTCCATGTCTTTGCTATTGTGAATAGTGCCACAGTATACATACGTGTGCATGTGTCTTTATAGCAGCATGATTTATAATTCTTTGGGTATATACCCAGTAATGGGATTGCTGGGTCAAATGGTATTTCTAGTTCTCCATCCTTGAGGAATTGCCACACTGTCTTCCACAGTGGTTGAACTAGTATACAGTCCCACCAACAATGTAAAAGCATTCCTCTTTCTCACATACTCTCCAGCACCATAATTGTTCCTGACTTTTTAATGATCACCATTCTAACTGGTGTGAGATGATGTCTCGTGGTTTTGATTTGCATTTCTCTGATGGCCAGTGATGATGAGCATTTTTCTTTTTTTTTTATTATTATACTTTAAATTCTAGGGTACATGTGCATACTGTGCAGGTTTGTTACATATGTATACTTGTGCCGTGTTGGTGTGCTGCACCCATCAACGCGTCATTTACATCAGGTATAACTTCCAATGCAATCGCTCCCCATTCCCCAGTCCCCATAATAGGCCCCAGTGTGTGTTCCCTTCCCTGTCCAAGTGATCTCATTGTTCCAGTTCCCACCTATGAGTGAGAACATCACGGTGTTGGTTTTCTGTTCTTGCAATAGTTTGCTGAGAATGATGATGGTTTCCAGCTGCATCCATGTCCTACAAAGGACACAAGCTCATCCTTTTTATGTGGCTGCATAGTATTCCATGGTGTATATGTACTACATTTTCTTAATCAGTCTGTCACTGATGGACATTTGGGTTTGATTCCAAGTCTTTGTGTGAATAGTGCTGCAATGAACATCGTGTGCATGTGTCTTTATAGCAGCATGATTTATAATCTTTGGGTATATACCCAGTAATGGGATGGCTGGGGTCATATGGTACATCCTAGTTCTAGATCATGAGGAATCGCCATACTGTTTTCCATAATGGTTGAACTGGATTTACAATCCACCAACAGTGTAAAAGTGTTTCCTGAACATACATCCTCTCTAGCATCATTGTTTCCTGACTTTTTAATGATTGCCATTGTAACTGGTGTGGTGTATCTCATTGTGGTTTTGATTTGCATTTCTCTGATGGCCGGTGATAACGAGCATTTTTCATGTGTCTGTTGGCTCTATGCATGTCTTCTTTTGAGAAATGTCTGTTCATATCCTTTGCCCACTTTTTGAAATTAGGATTTGTTTGTTTTTTTTCTTGTAAGAGATTTGTTTGAGTTCTTTGTAGGTTCTGGATATTAGCCCTTTGTCAGATATGAGTAGATTGCAAAATTTTCTCCCAGTCTGTAGGTTGTCTATTCGCTCTGATGGTAGTTTCTTTTTGCTGTGTAGAAGCTCTTTAGTTTAATTAGATCCCATTTGTCAATTTAAAACTTTTGTTGCCATTGCTTTTTGGTGTTTTAGACATGAAGTCCTTGCCCATGCCTATGTCCTAGATAGTATTACCTAGGTTTTCTTCTAGGGTTTTTATGGTATTAGGTCCTAACATTTAAGTCTCTAATCCATCTTGGAATTAATTTTCGTATAAGGAGTAGGGAAAGGGATCGGTTTCAGCTTTCTACTTATGGCTAGCCAATTTTCCCAGCACCATGTATTAAATAGGGAATCCTTTTCCCCATTTCTTGTTTTCTCAGGTTTTGTCAAAGATCAGATGGCTGTAGATGTGTGGTATTATTTCTGAGGACTCTGTTCTGTTCCATTGGTCTATATCTCTGTTTGTTACCAGTACCATGCTGTTTTGGTTACTGTAGCCTTGTAGTGTAGTTTGAAGTCAGGTAGCATGATGCCTCCAGCTTTGTTCTTTTGACTTAGGATTGTCTTGGCAATGCAGGCTCTGGAACCATATGAACTTTAAAGCAGTTTTTTCCATTTCTGTGAAGAAAGTCATTGGTAGCTTGATGGGGATGGCATTGAATCTCTAAATTACCTTGGGCAATTATGGCCATTTCCACGATATTGATTCTTCCTATCCATAAGCATGGTATGTTCTTCCATTTGTTTGTGTCCTCTTTTATTTCACTGAGCATTGGTTTGTAGTTCTCCTTGAAGAGGTCCTTTACATCCCTTGTAAGTTGGATTCTAGGTATTTTATTCTCTTTGAAGCAATTGTGAATGGAAGTTCATTCATGTTGGCTCTCTGTTTGTCTGTTACTGTGGTGTATAAGAATGCTTGCGATTTTTTGCATTAATTTTATATCCTGAGACTTTGCTGAAGTTGCTTATCAGCTTAAAGGAGATGTTGGGCTGAAGGCGATGGGGTTTTCTAAATATACAAGTATGTCATCTGCAAATAGGGACAATTTGATTTCTTTTCCTAACTGAATACCCTTGATTTCTTTCTCTCTTGCCTGATTGCCCTAGCCAGAACTTCCAACACTATGTTGAATAGGAGTGGTGAGAGAGGGCATCCTGTCTTGTGCCAGTTTTCAAGGGAATGCTTCCAGTTTTGCCTATTCAGTATGATATTGGCTGGGTTTGTCATAAATAGCTCTTATTATTTTTGAGATATGTTCCATCAATACCTAATTTGTGAGTGTTTAGCATGAAGGGCTGCTGAATTTGTCAAGGCCTTTCTGCGTCTATTGAGATAATCATGTGGTTTTGTCTTTGGTTCTGTTTGCCAATGCTGGATTATGTTTATTGATTTCATTATGTTGAACCAGCCTTGCATCCCAGGGATGAAGCCTACTTGATGGTGGATAAAGCTTTTGATGTGCTGCTGGATTCAGTTTGCCAGTATTTTATTGAGGATTTTGCATCGTGTTCATCAGGGATATTGGTCTAAAATTCTCTTTTTCTGTTGTGTCTCTGCCAGGCTTTGGTATCAGGATGATGTTGGCCTCATAAAATGAGTTAGGGAGGATTCCCTCTTTTCTATTGATTGGAATAGTTTCAGAAGGAATGGTCTCCTCCTTGTACCTCCTGGTAGAATTCGGCTGTGAGATCCATCTGGTCCTGGACTTTTTGGTTGGTAGGCTGTTAATTGTTGGTATTGTTTCAAGAGCCTGCTATTAGTCTGTCGAAGTTCTACTTCTTCCTGGTTTAGTCTTGGGAGAGTGTAAATGTCAGGGAAATTATCCATTTTCTTCTCAATTTTCTGGTTTTATTTAGCGTAGAGGTGTTTATAGTATTCCCTGATGGTAATTTAATATTTCTGTGGGATCCATGGTGATATCCCCTTTATCATTTTATTGCGTCTGTTTGATTCTTATCTCTTCTCTTCTTTACAGTAGTCTTGCTAGCTGATTGTATCAATTTTGTTGATCTTTTCAAAACTATCCTGGATTCATTGATTTTTTGAGTTTTGTCAATCTCTCTCCTTCATCAGTTCTGCTCTGATCTTAGTTATTTCTTGCCTTCTGCTAGCTTTTGAATGCGTTTGCTCTTGCTTCTCTAGTTCTTTTTAATCATGATGTTAGAGTGTCAATTTTAGATCTTTCAGCTTTCTCTTGTGGGCATTTAGTGCTATAAATTTCCCTCTACACACTGCTTTAAATGTGTCCCAGAGATTCTGGCGTTACGTTGTATCTTTGTTCTCATTGGTTTCAAAGAATATCTTTATTTCTGCCTTCATTTAGTTATGTACCCAGTAGTCATTCAGGGCAGGTTGTTCAGTTTCCATGTAGTTGAGCAGTTTGATTGGAGTTTTCCTAGTCCTGAGTTCGAGTTTGATTGCACTGTGGTCACAAAGAGACGGACATTTTTTCTGTTCTTGTGCATTTGCTGAGGAGTGCTACTTGCAATTGTGGTCAATTTTGGAATAAGTGTGATGTGTGCTGAGAAGAATGTATATTCTGTTGATTTGGGGTGGAGAGTTCTGTAGATGTCTATTAGGTCCCACTTACTGGTGCAGAGATATGGGACAATTCCTGGATATCCTTGTTAACTTTCTGTCTCATTGATCTGTAATGTTGACGGTGGGGTGTTAATTGAAGTCTCCCATTATTTTTTGTATGGGAGTCAAAGTCTCTTTATGAAGTCTCTAAGGACTTGCTTTATGAATCTAGGTGCTCCTGTGTGGGTGCATATATATTTAGGTTAGTTAGGTCTTCCTATTGAATTGATCCTTTACCATTATGTAATGGCCTTCTTTGTCTCTTTTGATCTTTGTTGGTTTTAAAAGTCTGTTTTATCAGAGACTAGGATTGCAACCCTGCTTTTTTTTTTGTTCTCCATTTGTGGTAGATCTTCCTCCATCCCTTTATTTTGAGCCTATGTGTGTCTCTGCATGTGGATAGATTCTCCACAGACCACAGCAAACTGATGGGTCTTGACTCTTTATCCGGGGTGCCAGTCTGTTTCTTTAATTGGAGCATTTAGTCCATTTACATTTAAGGTTAATATTGTTATGTGAACTTGATCTGTAGGTATGATATTATCTGGTTATTTTGCTCGCTAGTTGATGCAGTCTCTTGCTTCTAGCATTGATGGTCTTTACATTTTGGCATGTTTTTGCAATGGCTGGTACTGGTTGTTCCTTTCCATGTTTAGTGCTTCCTTCAGAGTCTCTTGTAGGCAGGCCTGAGTGGTGACAAAATCTCTAAGCATTTGCTTATCTGTAAAGGATTTTATTTCTCCTTCATATGAAACTTAATTGTGGCTGGATATGAAATTCTGGGTTGAAAATTCTTTCTTTAAGGAGAATGTTGAATAATGGCCCCCCACTCTTCTGAGCTTTATGAGTTTCTGCTTTGACAGATCTGCTGTTAGTCTGATGGGCTTCCCTTTATGGGTAAACCGACCTTTCTCTCTGGCTGCCCTTAACATTTTCCTTCATTTCAACTTTGGTGAATCTGACAATTATGTGTCTTGGAGTTGCTCTTCTCGAGGAGCATCTTTGTGGCATTCTCTGTATTTCCTGAATTTGAATGTTGATCTGCCTTGCTAGGTTGGGGAAGTTCTCCTGGATAATATCCTGCAGAGTGTTTTCCAACTTGGTTCCATTCTCCCCATCACTTTCAGGTACACTAATCAGACGTAGATTTGGTCTTTTCACATAGTCCCGTATTTCTTGGATGCTTTGTTCATTTGGTTTTACTCTTTTTTCTCTAAACTTCTCTTCTTGCTTCATTTCATTCATTTGATCGTCAATCAGTAATATCCTTTCTTCCAGTTGATCAAATCGGCTAATGAAGCTTGTGCATTCATCACGTAGTTCTTGTGCCATGATTTTCAGTTCCATCAGGTCATTTAAGGACTTCTCTACACTGGTTATTCTAGTTAGCCATTCATCTAATTTTTTTTTCAAGATTTTCAGCTTCTTCGTGATGGGTTTGAACTTCCTCCTTTAGCTCAGAGAAGTTTGGTCGTCTGAAGCCTTCTTCTCTCAACTCATCAAAATCATTCTCCATCCAGCTTTGTTCTGTTGCTGGCAAGGAGCTGCATTCCTTTGAAGGGGGAGGGGTGCTCTGATTTTTAGAACTTTCAGCTTTTCTGCTCTGTTTTTCCCCCATCTTTGTGGTTTTATCTACCTTTGGTCTTTGTTGATGGTGACATACAGATGGGGTTTTGGTGTGGTTGTCCTTTCTGTTTGCTGGTTTTCCTTCTAACAGTCAGTACCCTCAGCTGCAGGTCTGTTGCAGTTTGCTGGAGGTCCACTCCAGACCCTGTTTGCCTGGGTATCAGCAGCGGAGGCTGCAGAACAGCGAATATTGCTGAACAGCAAATGTTGCTGACTGATCGTTCCTCCGGAAGCTTCATGTCAGAGGGGTACCCGGCCGTGTGAGGTGTCAGTCTGCCCCTGCTGGGGGGTGCCTCCCAGTTAGGCTACCTAGGGGTCAGGGACCCACTTGAGGAGGCAGACTGTCTATTCTCAGATCTCAAACTCCGTGCTGGGAGAACCACTACTCTCTTCAAAGCTGTCAGACAGGGACATTTAAGGTTTCTGCTGCCTTTTGTTTGGCTATGCTCTGCCCCCAGAGGTAGAGTCTACAGAGGCAGGCAGGCCCCCTTGAGCTGCCATGGGCTCCACCCTCTTCGAGCTCCCAGCTGCTTTGTTTACCTACTCAAACCTCAGCAATGGCGGGCACCCCTCCCCCAGCCTCACTGCCACTTTGCAGTTCAATCTCAGACTGCTGTGCTAGCAATGAGCAAGGCTCCATGAGTGGGACCCTCCAAGCCAGGCGTGGGATATAATCTCCTGGTGTGCCGTTTGCTAAGAGCATTGGAAAAGTGCAGTATTAGGGTGGGAGTGACCCGATTTTCCAGGTGCCGTCTGTCAAAGATTCCCTTGGCTAGGAAAGGGAATTCCCTGACCCCTTGTGCTTCCCAGGTGAGGTGATGCCTCACATTGCTTCGGCTCATGCTTGGTGGGCTGCACCCACTATCCAACAAGCCCCAGTGAGATGAACCCAGTACCTCAGTTGGAAATGCAGAAATCACCTGTCTTCTGCATCACTCACACTGGGAGCTGTAGACTGGAGCTGTTCCTATTTGCCCATCTTGGAACCACCTGCAATTTCTTTTTAAACCATGAGTTATTTAGAAGAATGTACCTAATTTCCAAGTATTGGGGATCTTCTAAATATGTTTTTGCTATTGGTTTCTAATTTAATTTCTTTGTGGTCAGATAACATATTTCATGATTTAAATATTTTAAAATGTTTAGAAATGGCCCAGAATTTGGTTTATCTTGGTGTAGGTCAAATTTGGTTGATAGGAGTTTTCAAATACTGTATATATCCTTAGTAATTTATTTGTCTGCTTCACTTATGAATAATTAATAGAAGAGAGTTTAAATTTACAGCTGTGATTATGGATTTATCTATTTCTCTTTTTTAATTTTGTGAAATTTTGCTTCATGTATTTTGAAGTTCTGTTATTTCTTGCATAATCACTTATTGTTTGCATTGTGTATCTCCTCCATCCTAGTTCTTTCAACCTAGCTGTGTTTTTATATTTTAAGTGCATTATTGGCTAACAGCATATAATTGGATATTGATTTTTAAATCAAGTTCATCAACCTCTGTCTTTTGTTGCAGTGTTTAATATATTTATATTTAGTGGGATTATTGACATGGCTGTGTTTAACTGTACCCACTTTCTTTTTGTTTTCTATTTGTTCTCTCTCTTATTTGTTATGTATATCCTTCTTTCATGTCTTCTTTTGGGTTGAGGGTTTTTTTTTTTAAATTTAATTCTGTTTTCTTTATTGGCTTTTTAATGATAGCTTTTTGTATATTATTTTTTAGTTGTGTGGATTACAATATGCATCCTTATCTTGTTACATTCAACACAGAATTAATGGAAGTTCTAGCCAGATCAATCAGGCAAGAGAAAGAAAGAAAAGGCATCCAAATAGGAAGAGAAGTGAAGCTATCTCTCTACACAGACAATATGATTCTATACCTAGAAAACCCTAAAGAGTCCACCAAAAGGCTCCTGGAACTGCTAAATGACTTCAGTAACGTTCCAGGTTACAAAAATCATTGTAAAAATCAGTATCATTTCTATACACCAGTAATGGTCAAGCTGACAGCCAAATCAAGAAGTAATCCCATTTATAGCAGCCACAAAAAAAATTACTTTGGAATATATCTAACCAAGGAGATGAAAGAGCTCTACAAGGAGAACTACAAAACACTGCTGAAAGAAGTTATAGATGACACAAACAAATGGAAAAACATCCCTTGCTCATGAATTGGAAGAATCAATATCATTCAAAGGGACATCCTGCCCAAAGCAATCTACAGATTCAGAGTTATTCCCATGAAATGACCAACATAATTTTTCACAGAATTGGAAAGAAACTATTCTAAAATTCGTATGGAACCAAAAAGAGCCAGAATAGCCAAAGGACTTCTAAGCAAAAAGAACAAAGCTGCAGGCATCACACTACCTGACTTCAAACTATACTGCAAAGCTACAGTGATCGAAACAACATGATACAGGTACAAAAACACACATAAACCAGTGGAACAGAATAGAGAGCTGAGAAAAAAACCCACACACCAACAGCCATCTGATGTTTGACGAAGTCAATAAAAGTAAGCAGTGGGGAAAGTGCAGTCTTCAATAAATGGTGCCAGGATAACTGGCTAGACATATACAGAAAAAATAAAACAGGACCCCTAGCTTTCACCAAATACAAAAGTAACTCATGGTGAATTAAAGATTTAAATGTAAGACTTCAAACTTTAAGAATCATACAAGAAAACCTAGGAAACACAACTCTGGACATCAGCCTTGGAAAATAATTTATAGCTAGATCCTCAAAATCAATTGTGACAACAACAAAAATCGAAGTGAGTCATGCCTCTATCACCCTGGAGTAACCACATTGGTGCGTTCTCTGAGGCTTTCCATCTCATTGTTGTGAGGTTACTGGGAACAAGGCTTTATCAGGGTTTATGAGAGCAAAGTAGACCTGTGATCAAGATGGCCAACTAGATACACAGCCAGGAGGAACATCTGCCACTGAGGGATTGGGACATTGGGAAGACTGGTGCACTCTTAGCAGATCTTCAGAGGGAAGGCATTGAGAGCAGATGTAGGGAAGACACAGATGTCGGGCTAAAGAGGGAGGAAGCTGGAAACCCTGCACAGGGCTACCATGCACCAGGACTCATTCCTATCCCCCAACAACTCCTGGGGAAGGGATGAGTTGAAGAAGCAAAGAGCAACCTGCTCTAACCATGGGCCTTTGGAATCCTGGCCAGAGAAGTCCCCATGACTACTGTGGACACTTGAGTTGGCAAAGACAGCTGCTTACAGAAGTGGTCAGGACAGAGTTCCAGCCAGTGTGGAGCCCAGAGGGTTTGATGCAGAAGCATCTGCAGTGGAACACAGCCAGGGATACCCATTCCCTTAGGCTCAACTTACTCCTGTAGGAAACTTTAGCCCTAGAGGAATTGTCATACATGAACTCTGCAGGGTGGTCTTGGCCATGAGATGGGCTGGTCAACTAGGGACACCCCTCCTAAGTCTGGACTCTCCTAGGTGCTTGCAGGTGATCCAGGTGCAAGGGGTGTTCACCTCACCCAGTGTACCATCACTGCTGGCTTCCTGTGTTGGCAGACCACCCTGACAAGCATGAGGAGACTCAGCAGAGCAGCTCCACAGACCCCTTATCAGCCACCCCATGCACTCCTCTTCCCACTGGCCTCCCCAGTGGTAGCACACCTACAGATGACCAGCCTATGGCCAACTCCCAAATCACTTTGCTTTGGCATTATTGTGTGGTAGTACTGGAGCAGATTTGCCTCCCCTTTCCCACCAGCATGTGCAGGTACCCTGCCATCCCTGCCTGCCTGCGGCATGCAGATCACCTGCTGCATTCCCGTCAGAGTGTTGGAGGGCACGGGTCCATTAACCCCTGCCTGCCACCAGCTCCTCCTCTGTTGACGCTGCTGTTGCCCAGAACTGGCTGAAGAACAGAGACCTGCCTGCCTGGCTAAACGGCCCTACCCGCCCCATAAATGCGCACAAAGGCTCATCCGGTCTATACCTGTGGGCCACCAGAGGCCCCCACCTGCCCTGTCTCAAAACTTCCCCACCAGCACAAACATACAGATGCCGGTGGGAGTTCCCTGCTTCCTGTTGTGTGCTGCCAATGCTGCTGCTGCAAATCACCCACATGGCTGACCAGCATCCTGGCACCTGCTGGCGCACCCCCACTGCAGTTGAAAAGTGGACCTTTGTCATCATGGTGCCACTGACTGCACCTCCTGCCGTGAGTGGAACAAAAATAAAATCATGCTGCCACCACTGCCCCACCTGAGTGCTTTGGTTGGCTGCCACCCGGGCGTGGACTGTTTAATGACCAGTGGTCTGGGGCTGCCAGCCCTCAGTGCGGCTGGTTCCTACACAACCTTGTATGGTAATGAAGGAATACAAAAGCCAGAGACTATTTTAGATGTCCTCAGAGTTACAGGACACACAGTCTCTGGTTCCTAAGGCAAAGCCTTGGCCCCTAAAATCTTCCAAGAAATAGATCAGTTGATAAAAACACTGCTAGATAAACCCGTGGGTCATGGAATATGAAAAACTTCCATCAAAACAGCAACTTCAAAAATTGAAGGAGAAAATCAGCCTACAAATTGAGAAAAGAGCCAATTTAAGACGACATCAAAAAGAGTGTCTTATCTTTCCTCCAAATGACACACTAGTTCCCCAATGGTTCTTAAAAGAGATGGAAATGACTATAGTAATAGAAATAGCATTCAAATATTCATGAACAAAAGATCATCAGATTCAGGAGGAACATTGGAAGCCCAATTCCAGAAAGCTAAATCTGTATGGAAATGATACAGGAACTGGCAGACAATAGCGTATTGAAAGAACACGCTGTAGTTCAATGAAAAGCACTACGAAATTTCATAATGCAATTGTATGTGTGTATGAATAAGACTAAGTCTATTAAAGAATCTTAGAGCTTGAGGCAGCTTTCTTAAAATGGCAATCAGAAAATTAAAAACAAAGAATGAAAAGGAATGGAAAAACCTCTCTGAAATATGGTGTAACAATATGACAGACCAAATCTACTATAACTCATTGGCATCCCTGAAGAGATGGGAAATGGAGCAACTTGGAAAACTTAACACTAAGGTTATAAATTCACCAGAAATTCTGCAGCCAGTTAGGGGAGGACAACAGTAAAGCAACTAATACAGAACTTTGGCAGATGCTTCTGAAGATAATCCCAGACATGAGATTATCAGACCTGCTCCAAGATCAAGATGAAGAAAAACATATTACAGGCAGCTGGAGAGATAACCCACAGGTCAGCTACAGAGGAAGCCCATCAAACTAACATGAACCCTCTCAAAAGCACAAGAAACCCCTCCAAGCCAAAGAGATTGGGGGCCTATGTTCTTATTCTTATGAAAAATTCAAAGCAACAGAGAATTTCATATGCAATAAACTAAACTCAAGCAAAGGAGAAGAAAATAAGATCCTTTTGCGGACAACAAATACTGAAATTTATTATCTTAGACCTGCCATTTAGAACTCAGAAAAAGCAATAAATATGGAAGGAAAGACTATACAGTCTAAAAACACTTAAGTACACGGACCACTGACACGCATAAGCAACCTACACACAAACAAGTTGGCATTATAACCATCTAACAATATTATGATGGCAGGATCAAATCCACATACTGAGTACTAACCTTGAATAAAAATTCACTTCTCAGTTAAAGTCACAGAGTCAAGCTACGGATGGCTTAAGCAGACCTGAGGGTATTGTATGCTGTCTTCGAGACCCATCTCATATATAGTTTAAAATCATTTTGTCCCAAGTTGTGTGACTCTGCTTTTTCTGGTTTCATTTGCTTATTGAATTTTCCTCATCCCTTTATTTTAGACACTATGATGTCATTGCATGTGAGTTTCTTCTATTTCTTCCTGATTTAATCTAAATTGTGCCTTCAAAATTTCCAGGAATTTGTCCTCTCTAGATTTTTCCTCTAGTTTATTTCCATAAAGGTTTCTGTTAGCTTCGAATGATCTTTTGTATTTCTGGGTACCAAGTTAATACCTCTTGTTTCATTTCTAATTGACCTTGAGTTTTCTCTTTTTCTCTGCTTGATTAATCTTGTGATCTCATAATTTTGTATTTATCTCTTAACTTTTGTTTCATTTATCTTGTATTTTTCTTTTGTTTAAATTTCCTTCTTAGTTCTCTGATCTTTGTTATTTCTTTTCTTCTGCTGGGTTTGGTTTGGCTTGTTCTTGTTTCTGTAGTTCCTTGAGTGTATGCGGCCCTTAGATTGTCATTGTACTCTTCCAGATTTTTGATGTAGACTTGACCTTTAACTCTATACAAATTTCTCTTAACTTTTGCTTTTGCTGTATCTCAGGTGTTTGACAAGTTGTCTCTTGTTATCATTCCAGTTATTAAATTTAAATTTCCATCTTATTTCATTGTTGACCAAAAGATCATTCAGGGTAGATTCATTTATTTCCGTGTATTTTATATAGTTTCCTTTTGTGATTAATTTCCATTTTTATTCATTGTGAATAGAGAGGATACTTGACCATAATTTCTGATTTCTTAAATTTAACTAGAACTTGTTTTGTGACCTACCCATTATAGTCTATCTTGGAGAATGTTTTATATGCTTTGATGAAAATAATATACTTATTCTGCAGTTCTTAGGTTGTTGAATAACTTTTGAAATATCTATTAGTCCCTTTTTCCTAGTGTTATTGTTTCAGTCCATTGTTTCTTTGCACTGATTTTCTGCAGTAAGCGTCAAGTACGCATCTGTTAAATTTAAGTTCCCTCATAACTATTATTGTGTGGCTTTTTCAGTGGCTGTGGAGAAAAAGAAAACATATACAGTGTTGGTGGGGTGTAAATTGGTTTGCTTCTGGCTGGAATTAGTTTGGAAATTTCTCAGAACTTAAACAGAACTACCATTCTTCCGACAATTATACTACCAAAAAGCATATGCACTCAAATGTTTATCACAGCACCATTCACAACAGCGAGATAGAATCTTCAGGTGCTCTCATCAATGATTGGAATTGGATAAAGCAAAATGTAATTTTACATATGCTATGGAATATAACCTGTAAAAAGAGTAAAATCATTGTCCTTTGCAGCAACAGGCATGACAGGCCATTCATCTTAAGTGAATTAATGCAGGAACAGAAAACTTAAATGCCACATTCTCTCCTTTTACAAGTGGGAGCTAAGCATTAGTTACTCATAGTTATCTAAAATGGCAACAGTAGATACTGGGACTACTACTAAGGGAGGAGGAGAGGGCAATTGTCGAAAACCAACTACTGATTTTAATGCCTCATCTTCGTATATTATACTATCTATCGTATACATGTGGATAAATTAAAGTCAATCATACTAAACTTGAGCATCTGTACAGTATAACCATGTAATAAACCTGTATGCTCCCAGATAAAATAAAGTCAAAATTATAAAAACAATAATATAGCATTTGTATAATAATATTAAAAGTATGTCATGATATTTTACCCTTCTACAACTTTTAATTTTCTCGTTTTATGTTTCTTTTTATTTTATAACTTTTATATCAAATGTTTGCTACTAGTACATGATTTAGGCCCGATGTTAACCCTTTAAAATTTTAAAGGAAAACCAATGTAATATTATATTTTCCTACCTATTTAAATTTGTTCTCTTCATTACCTTATGTCTGATTCCATCTTGTTTTATCATTTTACTTAGATTTTCCTTAACATTTCACCGATTAGATGCTGCATAACTTCAATTTGCCTTTATGTTTTCTATAGTTTTTGCTGTGGACAGCATAGATTTGTACATTGTGGTTTTGAATGCTGTATGTCTTTTCTGGCGTCATAGCATGATTCTGAAGCACACATAGTGAAATTCATTCCTGAAAAACCTGAATGGGTGCTAAAATCATGTAAAATGAAAATCATCTGGTCAAATGACTGTTCTGGCAAGCCAATACCTTGGAAGGTCGGCCATTGAAGAATGACATTCTCTTCCAGAAAGTTCTTACTGCCAGCTTTTTCCTCCAGTGCAGGAGCAGATATGTGGGTTGTTCCTTTGTATTATAAGATTAAGTAACTGGCACTTATATATACGAGCACCAGTTCGCGCCAGAAAATCATTATCTCAAATTTTTAGGGCTTACAATTCCCATTGTAACTTCTGATCACCATGTTGTATAATAGATCTATTGAACTTATTCTCCTAGCAAAATTTTCTTTGGACCCTAGTCGTAGGGTAAATGACTGGGATTGGTAGCCCTTCTTTGACATGGTCACGACCTTGACAATCTAGACCAAAGTGGATGCCTAAGCCTTGCAGACTCCTGGTTTCCATCATATTAGTGTCCTCTTTCCCATACTGGCAGGAATTGGCCAACTGGTAACTATGCCCGAGTCTGTCTAATCAGGTGAGATCATTTTCTCTAGCAACTGGCAACTTCTGAAACATCAGAGATTTACTAAATGTATTTGACTGCTGACTAAATGTGCAAATCAGAAGATAGAAGGGTGACTATTTAAATACTGATGTGATTTACTTAGATCTTAAGATTTACTAATGATTTATACAGTCTGCCATGTGGCTTCGTGGAACCCTTGGATCATTCTGAAGTTCTGGACTAGGAACATGTTTAGCTTTTAACCAGAAAAAGAGATGCAATGATAATCACTAACCACAAATGCATCTGTTTTCATAAGCAGGGGTATGGTGAGGTTTACAAATGCAGAAGTCATAGTAAGAAGAGATCATATAGTAAAAGGATCCAAGTTCAGAAAACTACCAATGGCAAAATCTAAACTAGGTAAAAATCACTAGACTAGACTTCTTAGAGAATTTTTCCATAGGCTGTACCTGAATCATCCTTAGCCAATCAATCATTTTGATTACTACAGTGAGGCTTCAGGAGGGGTGGGTGGGGAGACAAAGTTTGACATTATGTAGTAAGTGCTTACTGAATGCCAAGTTCTTTAAGTGGATTATCTCATTGAATTATTACAACTCCAGGATGAAGATACTGTTATTATCACTATCTTATGGAAGAGGAAACGGAGGCTCACACAGATCTGACACCATGTCCTATGCTCATTTTACCATACCACACTGCCTCTCCGTGGTCTCCTTCTAACCTATGATAATAATAGCGAATGTTTATTGGGAACTATAAGAGCAAAACAATTGAAAATCTGGTCTTGTGCTTTATAAATAATAGTTACCATTCTTTAAGCGCTAGGCATGGTGATAAAGGCTTTACATATAATAGCTCATTTAATCATCAAAACCACTCTATGAGGTAGGCATTATTATTATATTTGCATTTTACGGAGGAGGGAAGTAAAGTTCAGAGGTGTTAAACAACTAGCCCATAGTTAGCTAGAAATTTTCAGGGCCAGATTTCAAACCTGTCAGTTATCAGAGCTACAGTCCTTATACCTCCAGTTCAAACCTGAATGTGCATAAGAATCACCTGATGAGGTTATGAAGATATATGTTCCTTAGCCCCATCCCTGACAGTCTGAATAAGTAGGTCTTTTAAAGAAGTTCCCCAGGGGATTGGAATGCAAGGCCTCCATGGACCATTCTATGAAAACAGTGATCTGCGGCACAAATATGGGCCTGGGCCTGGGCCTGGGGGAAAGAAAATTGAGTACAGCATAGGTTACATGAGGAGCAGTCACAACTTTATCACAGTGCTGCTATGACTGTTTCTTTCTCCTTCTGACTTGCCCAAATTTGGACTCTGTTTGCTTTTCTAGAACAAAAGTATTACCCTTTCTTCTTACCATCTCACACCGGCCAGATTCTGCTTTCTCAGCAAAATCAACAGCACCAATAACAGCAAATCGACTTACTCATTTTTCCAGACAGACCAGGGCTTCTTACTCTGTTTTGTACCATGGATCCCATCAGCCTCTGGTGGAGCCTATGGACCCCTTCTCAGAATAATATTTCTTAATTATTATTTTTAAAGACAGAGTCTCTGTCATCCAGGCTGGAGTGCAGTGGCACAGTCATGACTCACTGCAGCCTCGATTTCCCGGGCTTCAGAGATCCTCCCACCCTCCGCCTCCTGAGTAGCTGGGACTACAGGTGCATGCCACCACACCTGGCTAGTTTTTGTATTTTTTGGCAGAGACAGGGTTTTGCCATAGTTGCCCAGGCTGGTCTCAAACTCCTGGGCTCTAAGCGATCCACCCGCCTTGGCCTCCCAAAAGAATAATACTTTTTAATGGCTATGAGGAATAACACTCTAAAGAGTCCCCAGTGATTGCTGCCTCCTTGTATTCATGTCCTTATATAATCTCCTTCACTTGTTTATGGTCTAATAATTTATTTTGAACAAATTGAATATACCAAAAGTGATGTCACTTTTATGATTATGTTAAGATTTTCAACATAGGTTTCTTTGAAACATAATTCACATACTATAAAATTTATTCTCTTAAGGTATGTAATACAGTAGCATTTAGTATGTTACAATGTTGTACAACTATGACCAATATGTATTCTATTAATGTAAGATTTTTATCACACCAAAAAGAAGCCCAGTACCCATTAGCGGTCACTCCCCATTGTTCTCTCTCCCGAGCCTATGATAACCATTAATCTATTTTTGTCTGTACAAATTTGCCTGTTCTGGATATTTCATAGAAATTGAATTATACACTAAGTGGCACTTTGTGACTGGCTTCTTTCAGTTAAGGTAATGTTCTCAAGGTTCATCCATGTTGTAGCATGTGCTAGTACCTTGTTCCATTCTTTGGCTGAATAATATTCCATGATATTGATAGGTTACGTTTTACTTATCCATTCATCAGTTGACAGACATTGGGTTTCCTCTACTTTTTTACTATTGTGAATAGTGCTGCTATGAACATTCATGTACAAATTTTTGCATGAAAATATGTTTTCAGTTCTCTTGGATGTATATCTAGGAGCGGAGTTTCTGGGTCATAAGGTAACTATAATTAAATTAGAGAAACTGCCAAACTGTTTCCTAAAGTGGCTGCAATGTTTTACATCCCCACCAGCAATGTAGGAGAGTTGCAATTTTTCCACATCCTTGCCAACACTAGTTATTTTCTGTCTTTAATTCCAGCCGTCTTAGTGGATGCGAAGTGGCATTTCATTGTGGCATTGTTTTGCATTTTTCTATTGAACAATTTTTCACATTCTTATTGGTCATTTGTGTATCTTCATTGGATAAATAGTTATTGAGATCCTTTGCCCACATTTAAATTGGATTATTTGTCTTTTCTTAATCAATTTAAGAACTCTGTACATGTTTTATGTATTAGACCCTTAGCAGACATATCATTTATAAATGTTTTGTCCCATCCTGTAGAGTCTTTTTAAAAATAGACTTAAGTCTTAGAGCAGTTTTTGATTTACAGAAAAACTGAGCAGCAAATACAAAGACTTCCCATATATCCTTTCTCTCTCACTGCAAATTTCCCTAGTATTAACATCTTGCATTAGTGTGGTACATTTGTTAAAACTGATGAACTGATATTGATACATTGTTAATTAAGTCCTAAATTTACATTCGTGTTTACTCGCCATATTGTATAATTCCATGCATTTTGACAAATGCATAATGTCATGTATCTGCCATTATAGTTCATAAAAATAATTTCACTTATGATTACAGTGAAATAAAAATCACCTTAAAAGTCACCTGCACTCTACCTATTAACCTCTCTTTCCTTTCTCCTGAACCCCTGGCAACCAGCGATCTTTCTACTGTCTATAATTTTACCTTTTTTCAAAACATCACATCATTGGAATTATATAGCCTTTTTATATTGGCTTGTTTCACTAAGTAGTATGCAATTAAGGTTCCTTCATGTCTTTTTCTGATTTGATGGTTTCTTCTTTTTCGTTGCTGAACAGTATTCCATTTTCTGGACGTACCACAGTTTATCAACTCACCTGTTGAGGAATATCTTGGTTGCTTCTAGTTTTTGGTGATTATAAATAAAACTTGCATCTTAGGTTGTTTGTGCTGCTATAAAAAAATACCTGAGACTTGGCAGTTTATAGAGAACAAAAATTTATTTTTCACAGTTCTGGAGGCTTGGAAGTCAAAGATCAAGATGCTGGCAGGTTCAGTGTCTGGTGAGGGCCCATTCTTTTAAAATGGCATTTTCTAGGCATCCTCAAATGACAGAAGGGCAGAAGGACAAAAGAGAGCAAACTCCCTTCTTTCAAACCTTTTCATAAGGACACCAATCCATTCCCAAGAGCAGAGCCCTCATGGCTGAATCACCTCCTAAAGGCCCCACCTCTAAACACTGTTACATTGATGACTAAGTTTCAACATATAAATTTTGGGGGACAGATTAGACCTTAGAAGCTACTATAAACATTCTTATGCAGGTTTTTGTGTGAGCATAAGTTTCCAACTCATTTGAGTAAATACCTAGAGGTACAATTGATGGATCACATGGCAAAACTATGTTTAACTTTGCCAAATATTTAATTGAGATGTTTGTTCTCATATTGTTGAATTTTAAGGTTTTGAAATTTTTAATTTATTTTTTATTTTATTTATTTTTAAATGTTGTGGGTATATAATAGGTGTACCCACAAAATATAATTTATGGGTTACATAAGATATTTTGATACAGGCATGCAATATATAATAATCACATCGGGTAAATGGGGAATCCATCACCTTAAGCATTTATCCTTTGTGTTACAAGCAATCCAATGATACATTTTTACTGTGCAATTAAATTATTTTTAACTATAGTCACCATGTTATGCTAGCAAATACTAGGTCTTATTCATTCTTTCTAACTAATTTTTGTACCCATTAACCATCCCCACCTATCCCACATTTCCCTCCCCAGTACCCTTCCCAGCCTCTGATAACCATTCTTCTACTCTCTATTTCCATGTCAGTTTGATTTTGAAATTTTTAGTTCCCACTAATAAGTGAGAACATATGATGTTTGTCTTTCTGTGCCTGGCTTATTTCACTGAACATAATGACCTCCAGTTCCATTCATGTTGTTGTAAATAATAGGATCTCATTCTTTGTTATGGCTGAATAGTACTCCTTTTATATATGTACCACATTTTCTTTATTCATTCATCTGCTAATGGACATTAGGTTGCTTCCAACTCTTGGCTATTATAATTAGCCCTGTAACAAACATGAGAGTGAAGATATCTCTTCGATATGCTGATTTCCTTTTTTGGGGAATGTACCTAGGAGTGGGATTGCTGGATCATATATCAGCTCTGTTTTTAGTTTTTTGAGAAACCTCCAAACTGTTCTCCATAGCGGTTGTACTAATTACCATACCCATCAACAATGTACAAGTATTCCCTTTATCCCTATCCTCACTAGCATTTGTTTTTGCCTGATTTTTGGATAAAAGCATTTTAACAGGGTTGAGATGATTTGTCATCGTAATTTTGATTTGTATTTCTTTTATGGTTGATGATGTTGAGCACCTTTTCATATGTCTGGTCTGTTTGCCATTTGTATCTCTTCTTTTGAGAAATGTCTATTCAAATGATGTGCCCATATTTTGGTTGAATTATTAGATTTTTTTTCCTATAGATCTGTTTGAACTCCTTATATTTTCTAGTTATTAATCTTTTGTCAAGTGGGTAGTTTGCAAATATTTTCTCCCATTGGTTGTCTCTTCACGTTGTTGATTATTTCCTTTGCTGTGCAAATGCTTTTAAACTTAACGTGATCCCATTTCTCTATTTTTGCTTTGGTTGCCTGTGCTTCTGGTGTAATGATCAAGAAATCTTTGCCCAGTACAATGTTCTGGAGATTGTCCCCAATGTTTTCTTGTAGTGGCTTCATAGTTTGAGGTGTTAGATTTAATCTTTAATTCATTTTTATTTGATTTTAGTATATGGCAATAGGTAGGTGATATGGTTTGGCTCTGTGTCCCCACCCAAATCTCATCTTGAATTGTAGTTCCCATAATCACTGCCTGTCGTGGGAGGGACCTGGTGGGAAGTGATTGACTCATGGGGGCAGTTTTCCCCAGGCTGTTCTTGTGATAATGAGTGAGCTCTCACGAGATCTGATGGTTTTATAAGTGTCTGGCATTTCCCTTGCTGGTACTCATTCTCTCTCCTGCTGCCCTGTGAAGAGGTGCCTTCTGCCATGATTGTAAGTTTCTTGAGGTCTCCCCAGCCATAAAGAACTGTGAATCAATTAAATCTCTTTTCTTTATAAATTACCTAGTCTCATGTATTTTTATAGCAGCCTGAGAATGGACTGATACAGTAGGAGTCCAGTTTCATTCTTCTGCATGTGAATATCCAGTTTTTCCAGCACCATTTATTGAAGAGACTGTCCTTTGCCCAATTTATGTTCTTGGAAACTTTGAAAAAGTGAGTCCACTGTAGGTATGTGGATTTATTTCTGGGTTCAGTATTCTGTTCCACTGATCTATGTGTCTATTTTTTTAAATTTTATTTTAAAAGTTTTGGGGTACTGGTGGCTTTTGTTTACATGGATAAGTTCTTTAATGGTGACCTGAGATTTTGGTGCACCCATCACACTAAAAGTACTGTGCTGTTTCGGTTACTATAGCTCTGTAGCATATTTTTATCCGTCTCCTCAAGCATTTACCCGTTGAGTTACAAACAATCCAATTATATTCTTTAAGTTATTTTAAAATATGAAGTTATTATTGACTATAGTCACCCTGTTGTGCTATCAAATACTAGGTCTTATTTATTCTTGCTATTTTTTTGTACCCAATAACCAACCCCACCTCCTGCACCCAACCCCCTACTACCCTTCCCAGTCTCTGGTAACCAACTGAATCAAAGCATTCAATTGTTTTGATGTTTAGATAACACAAATAAGTGAGCACATGCAATGTTTGTCTTTCTGTGCTTGGCTTATTTCACTTAACATAATCATCTCCAGTTCCTTTCATGTTGTTGCAAATGACTGGATCTTATATTTTTTATGGCTGAATAGTACTTGATTGTATATATGTACCACATTTTCTTTATCCATTCATCTATTGGTGGACACTTAGGTTGCTTCCAAATCTTAGCTATTGTAAACAGTGCTACAACAAACATGGGAATGGAGATATCTCTTTGACATGCTGATTTCCTTTCTTTTGGATATATACCCAGCAGTGGGATTTCTGGATCATATGGCAGTTCTATTTTTAGTTTTGGAGAAACCTCCAAACTATTCTCCAGAGTGGTTGTACTAATTTACATTCCCACCAACAGTGTACGAGGGTTCCCTTTTCTTCACACTCTCACCAGCATTTGCTATTGCTTGTCTTTTGGATATAATCTGTTTTAACTGGGGTGATATAATATCTCATTATAGTTTTGATTTGCATTTCTCTGATGATCAATGATGATGATCAGCTTTTCATATGCCTGTTTACTACCATTGTATGTCTTCTTTTGAGAAATGTCTATTCAAATCTTGTGCCCATTTTGATTGGATTATTAGATTTTTTCATACAGAGTTGTTTGAGCTCCTTATGTATTCCGGTTATTAATCTCTTGTCAGATGGATAGTTTGCATATATTTTCTCCTATTCTGTGGATTGTCTTTCCCTTTGTTGATTGTATCCATGGCTGTGCAGAAGCTGTTTAATGTGATGTGATCCCATTTGTCCGTTTTTGCTTTGGTTGTCTGTCTGACAGGAAACTTTAGTCCAATGTCCTAGAGATTTTTCTCATTGTTTTATTGTACGAGTTTTATAGTTTGAGGTCTTAGATGTAAGCCTTTAATCCATTTGATTTGATTTTTTATATGCCAGTAGATAGGGGTCTAGCTTTATTCTTCTGCATATTTATTCTCTTCAGCACCATTTATTGAAGATACTTTCTTTTCCCCAGTGTATGTTCTTGGCATGTTTGTCAAAAATAAGTTAACTGTAGGTGTGTGGATTTGTTTCTGGGTTCTCTATTCTGTTCCATTGGTCTGTGTGTCTGTTTTTATGCTGGTACCATGCTGTTTTGGTTACTATAGCTATGTAGTATAATTTGAAATCAGGCAATGTGATTACTCACGTTTTGTTCTTTTTGTTCAGGATGGCTTTTGCTGTTTTGCATCTTTTCTGGTTCCATATAAATTCGAGGATTGTTTTTCTTTTCTGTGGGAAAAATCTTATTTTGATAGGGATTGCATTGAATCTGTAGATTGCTTTGGGTACTCTGGACATTTTAATAATATTGATTTTTCCAATCCATGAACATGGAATATTTTTCCATTGTTTGTGTCCTCTTCAATTATTTTAATCAGTGTTTTATAGTTGTCATTAGGAAGATCTTTCACTTTTTTGGTTAATTCCCAGGTATTTAATTTTGTGTGTGTCTATTGTAAATGAGATTACTTAAAATTTGTTTTCACATTGTTCACTGTTGGCTTATAGAAATGCTACTGATTTTTGTATGTTGATATTGTATCCTATAACTTTACTGAATTTGTTTATCAGTTCTAATAGCTTTCTTGTGGAGTCTTTCAATTTTTCCAAATAGAAGATCATATTATTTGCAAAGAATGATAATTTGACTTCTTCCATTCCACTTTGGATGCCCTTTAATTCTTTCTCTTGTCTGTTTGCCCTACCTAGGACTTCCAGTACTGTGTTGAGTAACAATGGTGACAATGGGCACCCTTTTCATGCTCTAGATCTTAGAGGAAAGAGCTTTAGTTTTTTCCCATTCTGTATGATATTACCTGTTGGTCTGTCATATATGATTTTTATTATGTTGAGGAGTATTCCTTCTGTCCCCAATTTCTTGAGGGTTTGTATTATGAAGGGATGTTAAATTTTATCAAATGCTTTTCGGCAGCAATTGAAATAATAATATGGTTTTTATCCTTTATTCTGTTGATATGATGCATCATATTAATTGATTTATGCATGCTGAACCATTTTTACATCCCAGGGATAAATCCCACTTGGTCATGATGAATGATCTTTCAAATGTATTGTTCAATTCTGTTTAGTAGTATTGTGTTGAGGATTTTTGCATCAATATTCATCAAAGATATTGGCCTGTAATATTCTTTTTTTTATGTGTCTTTGTCTGGTTTTGTTATCAGGGTAATACTGGTCTCATAAAATGAGAGTGGAAGAGTTCCCTCCTCCTCTATTTTTCAGAATAGTTTAAGTAGGATTGGTATTAGTTCTTCTTTGAATGTTTGGTAGAATTCAGCAGTGAAGCCATCAGGTTGCAGACTATTCTTTACTGGGAGATTTTTATTATGGCTTTGATGTAATTACTTGTTATTGGTCTATTCAGGTTTTGGATTTATTCCTGGTTCAAACTTGGTAGGTTGTACATATCTAGGAATTTGTTCATTTCTTCTAGATTTTCCAATTTATTGGCACATTGTTCCTGGTAGTCACTAATAATCATTTGAGTTTCTGTAGTATCAGTTGTAATATCTCCTTTTTATTTCTGATTTTATTTATTTTGATCTCTCTTTTTTTCATAGTTAGACTGGCTAATGGTTTGTCAATTTTGTTTAATTTTTCAAAAAAACAACTTTTTATTTCGTTACTTTTGTATTTTTTAATTTTAATTTCATATATTTCTGCTCTGATCTTTATTTTTTATTTACTTTCTTTTACTAATTTTGGGTTTTACTGTTGCTTTTCTAGTTCTTTAGATGCATCATTAGGTTGTTTATTGGAAGATTTCCTCTTTTTTAATGTAGGCACTTATAGTTCTATTTCCCTCTTAGTACTGCTTTTGCTGTATACCGTAAGTTTTGGTATGTTGTGTTTCCATTATCATTTGTCTCAAGAAATTCTTCCATTTCCTCATTAATTTCTTCATTGACCCACTGCTCATTCAGAGCATATTGTTTAATTTTTATGTATCTGTATAGTTTCCAAAATTCCTCTTGTTATTAATTTCTAGTTATATTCCATTGTAGTCAGAGAAGATGCTTGATATTATTTCAGTTTTTTTGAATGTTTTAAGACTTGTTTTGTGACCTAACATATGGTCCACCCTTGAGAATGATCCATGTGCTGAGAAGACTGTGTGTTCCGCAGCTCTTGTGTAAAATGTTATGTAAATATCTATTAGATCCATTTGGTCTATAGTGCAGATAAAGTGTGAGGTTTCTTTGTTGATTTTTCTGTCTGGAAATGCTGTCCAATGCTAAGAGTAGGATGTAGAACTCTCCAACTATAATTGTGTTGGGGCCTATTTCTAATTCTAATAATATTTGCTTTATGTATCTGGATACTCCCATGTTGGGTGCATGTATTTTTTAATTGTTATATCCTCTTGCTGAGTTGACCTTTTTTTATTATATAGTGACCTTCTTTGTCTGTTGTTATAGTTTGTGTCTTGATATCTATTTTGTCTGATATAAGTATAGTGACTTCTGCTCTTTTTTGGTTTCCATTGGCATAGAATATCTTTTTCCATCATTTCATTTTCAGTGTATGTGTGCCTTTATATGTGAAGTGTGTTTCTTATAGACTACAGATCAATGGGCCTTTTTTGTTTCATCCCTTCATCAAGTCTGTGTTACCATGTTATCACTGGTAAGTAAGGACTTACCCCTGCCCTTTTATTATTTATTTTCTGGTTATTTTGTGATCTTCTCTTCCTTCTTTTCTTCCTTTCTACCTTCCTGTAGTGAAGGTGATTTCCTCTGGTTATATGATTTAGTTTCTTGTTTTTTATTTATTGTGTGTCCATTGTATGTTTTTTGGTTTGTGGTTACCATGAGGCTTGCAAATACTAGCTTATAACCCATTATTTTAACCTGATAACAACTTTATACTATTTGCATTAACAAACAAGCAAGAGCAAAAAGAAAACTAATGAAAACTCTATGCCTTAACTTTGTTTCCCTGCTTTTTAACTTTTTTTGTTTCTATTTTTATCTTATTGTACTATGTCTTGAAAAGTTGTTGTAGTTAGTATTTTTTATTGGTTCATTATTTAGTCGTTCTACTTAGGTCAAGAATAGTGATATGGTTTGGCTGTGTCCCCACCCAAATCTCATCTTGAATTGTAGTTTCCATAATCCCCAGGTGTCATGGGAGGAACCTAGTGGGTGGTAATTAAACCATGGGGGCAGTTACCTCCATGCTGTTCTCATGACAGTGATTGAGTTCTCATGAGATCTGATGGTTTTATAAGGGGCTTTCCCTCGCTTCACTCTGCACTTCTCCTTGCTGCCATCATGTGAAGAAGGATGTGTTTGCTTCACCTTCTGCCATGATTGTAAAAGTTTCCTGAGGTCTCCCCAGCCATGCTGAACTGTGAGTCAATTAAACCTCCTTCCTTTATAAATACCTGGTCTCGAGTATGTCTTTATTAGCAGTGTGAGAATGGACTAACACAAATACTTTATACACTATGGTTTCAGTGTTATAATCTGTGCTTTTCTGTGTATTTACTATTATTGGTAAGTTTTGTACATTCAGGTGATTATTTACTGGTCATTACCCTTTTATTCCTGATTGAAGTACTTCCTTTAGCATTTCTTGTAGGACAGGTCTGCTATTGATGAAATCCCACAGCTTTTGTTTGTCTGGGAAATTTTTTACTTCTCCTTCATCTTTGAAGGATATTTTCACCGGATATACTATTTTAGGGTAAAAGTTTTTGTCTTTGTTTTTTTTTTTTTTCCTTCAACATTTTAAATATGTCATGCAACCCTCTCCTGGCCTATAAAGTTTCCACTGAAAAGCCTGCTGCCAGACTTATTGGCACTCCACTGTATGTTATTTGTCTTTTTTTTTTTCTTGCTACTTTTAGAATCCTTTATTTTTGCCTTTGATTATTAAATGCCTTGAAGTAGTCTTTGAGTTAAATCTGCTTGGCGTTCTATATAACCTTCTTGTACTTGGATATTGATCTCTTTCTCTAGGTTTAGGACTTTCTCTGTTTTTATTTCTTTAAATAAACTATCTGTTCCTCTCTCTTTCTCTACCTCCTCTTTAAGGCTAATAACTCTTAGATTTACCCTTTTGAGTCTGTTCTCTAGATCCTGTAGGTGTTATTCACTCTTTTTTATTCTTTTATCTACTCTGGCTGTGTATTTTCAAATAGCTTGTCTTCAAGCTTACTAATTCTTCTGCTTTATCAATTCTGCTATTAAATGACTTTGATGCATTCTTCAGTATGCCAGTTGCATTATTCAGCTCCAGAATTTCTGACTGATTCTTTTTAATCATTTCAATCTCTTTGTTAAATTTATCTGATAGAATTCTGGATTCCTTCTCTATGTTATCTTAAATTTCTTTTGAGTTTCTTCAATACAGCTATTTGACTTCTCTATCTGAAAAGTTACATCTACTAGCGTCAACACCATCCAGAAAAACATGATCTCACTAAATGAACTAAAGATGTTATTTCATGTCTGGGCATTGAAGAATTAGGTATTTATTGTAGTCTTCACTGTCTCCGCTTATTTGTAGCCATTCTTCTTGGGAAGGCTTTCCAGACATTTGAAAAGACTTGGGTATTTTGATCTAAGCTTTTCTAATATGCCAGCTGCAAGTGTCTTCTTTCTTACCTAGACTTTATTTGGGGGAGGGGGAGTGTACAAATTAATTGAAATTAATTACAACAAATTTAATATCTCTTAAAACTTTAAATGTACATATCCCTTGGTCCAGAAATTCTGTTTCTAGGAATTCATTATGCAAGTGCACCAAGATATATGTAGAAGGATATTCACTACAATGCCATTAGTAATGCTAACAACTAAATGTACATCAATAATTTTATTGCATAAATTACATCATGAAACTGTAAAAACAACAAATAATTGTTATGTGCTGCTATGAAGTGATCTCCAGAATATAGTAAGCAGAAAAAGTGGGAATCAAAGCAGTATGTATGATATGCTTCTATTTGATTTTGCATAGAGATTTTCTGGAATTAGACACCAGAAACTGTTAATACTGTATACCACAGGGAATGGGAATGAGGAGTTGGGGTCTGAAGTAGGAAGGGCATCTAATTTTTATTGTATGCCTGTGGTTCCCAAACTGTGCACCAAAGTACCCTAAGTTCCTGGAGGAAATTTAAAATTTCAAGGTAAGGACAATGATACTAGAAATCTATTAAACATTGCCAAAGCTACTAAGTCAAGATAGTTTGTAATTTCAACATTAGATCATGACACATTCCTTTCATTTTTTTCCCTTTATAAAGGGAAGTTTTGTTTTTGTTTTGTTTTCATTTTTCCGTAAGTTATTGAGGATACAGGTGGTATTTGGTTACATGAGTAAGTTCTTTAGTGGTGATTTGTGAGATTTTGGTGCACTCATCACTCAAGCAGTATACACTGTGCCATATTTATAGTCTTTTATCCCTCACTCCCTCCCACTCTTCCCCCTGAGTACCCAAAGTTTATTGTATCATTTTTATTCCTTTCCCTATAGCTTAGCTCCCACACATCAGTGTGAACATACCATGTTTGGTTTTCCATTCCTGAGTTACCTCACTTAGAAGAATAGTCTCCAATCTCATCCAGGTCACTGCAAATGCTGTTAATTCATTCCTTTTTATGGCTGACTAGTATTAATATATATATATGAGATACATATATATGATATACATGAGATATATATGACATATATGAGATATATATATATATGATATATATAAAAAACAGTTTCTTTATCCACTTGTTGATTGATGGGCATTTGGGTTGCTTCCACGATTTTGCCATTGTGGATTGTGCTGCTATAAACATGTGTGTACAAGTATATTTTTCGTATAATGACTTCTTTTCCTCTGGGTAGATTCCCAGTAGTGGGATTGCTGGATCAAATGGTAGTTCTACTTTTAGTTCTTTAAGGAATTTCCACAGTGTTTTCCATAATGGCTGTACTAGTTTACATTCCCACCAGCAGTGTAGAAGTGTCCCCTGATCAATGCATCCACGCCAACATCTGTGATTTTTGATTTTTTGATTATGGCCATTCTTGCAGAAGTAAGGTGGTAACACATTATGGTTCTAATCTGCATTTCCCTGATCATTAGTAATGTTGAATGTTTTTTCGTATGTTTGTTGGCCGTTTGTATATCTTCTTTTGAAAACTGCCGTTCATGTCCTTAGCCCACTTTTTGATGAGATTGTTTGTTTTTTTCTTACTGATTTGTTTGAGTTCATTGTAGACTCTAGATATTAGTCCTTTGTCAGATGTATTGATTGTGAAGATTGTCTCCCACTCTGTGGGTTGTCTGTTTACTCTGCTGACTGTTCCTTTCACTTTGCAAAAGTTCTTTAGTTTAATTAGGTCCCAGCTACTTATCTTTGTTTTTATTGCATTTGTTTTTGGGTTCTTGGTCATGAAATCCTTGCCTAAGCCAATGTCTACAAGGGTTTTTCCAACGTTATCTTCTGGAATTTTTATAGTTTCAGGTCTTAGGTTTAAGTTCTTAATCCATCTTGAGTTGATTTTTATATAAGGTGAGAGATGAGGATCCAGTTTTATTCTCCTACATGTGGCTAGCCAGTTATCCCAGCACCATTTGTTGAAAAGGGTGTCCTTTCCCCATTTTATGTTTTTGTTTGCTTACAGCACATGCCTTTCAATAATATTGTATCTTTGTGAAGTTGGCTTTGGGGAAGTTACTATGATAAAGTAACAAATATACCCTTTGGGTCATCTAAGTGACACTCCATTACAATTTAACTTACCTTCCCTCTGAACTGACAGAAAAGGTCCTATCAGCTCAGGTAAAAAGATCTAGGAGGCTATTCTTATTACTAAACAAGGAAAAAGTTCCCCAAATCCCCAGAAAAGATGACTATAAAAGTGGGTAGGTACCATCATCAAATTCTGTTTTAGAAAATCATGACTTTGCTAGGCAATGTTAGTAGAAGTTGACTTTGAAAGATGCTCAGATTATGGTAACAGAATGTGAAAATTGAGGCATAATAGAGTCATGATTAATATGCATATTTCCATATTGAAAGTTCTTAAAGGTTCATGGCTACTCTTTGAGCTGGAGCAGCTCAGTATTTCTGGTTCAGCCTCTTTGATTGAAAATGCTGTCACCAGACTGACTAGGTTTCCTCATTGTTTTGTCATTGGGCAGGAGCATTTCTTCTAAGTATACTGAAGCTATCTATAGGAAACCATGGCTCATGATGGTCTGGCTCCTTTCTTTTCTTGGGAATCGGACAGAGGACCTGATCTCAGGGTCTTGACTGAAGTCACCCATTAAGATTGTGACACAGCTAAGACTACAAACTAGGTCTTCTGGTCTAAGGTCAGTGCTCTGTCCATTCTACATCACTCCCTCCAATGTCAGTGAAGGCAAGATGGACCAAAGTAATGCTTTGACTAACTTTAAACTTAGGAGGTCAAGCGGACCTTGTGTTAAAGGTCTAATTGTGAGACTTGTCTAACCCTCAGTTTCCTCACTTGTTTGATGGGTATGATAATAATATCTACCTCTCAGGATTTTGTAAAGATTAAGTGACATCATGTAGACGAAGTGCTTAACATGGTGTCTGGCTCAGTGAAAATTTTAGTAAATGTTGTCCCTTCCTCTTGGCTAAGAGGTTGATCTCTGGAGTGAGCAATGCAAGTTTCAGAGTCTCAGTCCTATCACTCTCTGTATGTGTGACTTTGAGATCATTACTTATCTCCTCTATGCCTTAGTTTCCTTATCTGTCTTACAATATTGTTATGAGGATGCAGTGGGATTATAGGTATAAAGTGGTTGAATTCAGTGCTTCTCCTGAAGCAAGTGATCAACTTTATATAGTGTGACATCATTATTAATGGCAGAATTACTAAGAGGAATTTGGTGTGAGCTCCCTGCGTGGAATGATCCTTATCATGAAATGGTGAAAGCCTTCCAATAGGATGTGTGCTTTGTGTCCTCCATGTCCTGTTTTTCCTCTTCTTCCCTACCCAGCCATTTATCCAATCCCGTTCACAGATCCTTGCTTCATAGTCAGGTGTAAGTGGCCAACAGCATAAAATATTACTACTCTCAGTGGGATTTGCATTTTTCAAGGGACTGAAATCCTAAATTGAAAGGAGGAAACTCTAGTGGTGCAAATCCAGCCCTGATTTAGAGCAGAGTTTCTCAATCTCAGCACTGTGGACATTTTGGGCTGGATAGTTACTGTGGGGGACTTTCCTGTGCATTGTAGGATGTTCAGCACCATCTCTGGCCTCAACTTACTAAATGCCAGTAGTGCAACAATGCCCTCCTCAGTTAAGACAAAAAAAATGTCTAAGTACTGCTAACTATCCCCTGGGGAGAGAAATCACGCATAATTATGATCCACTGGTTTAGAGGATTCTGCAGGGAAGTGGGGCCTTCCAGGATATCTTAAATGACACAGGGGTTATAAGTGCAAATGCCTTCAGGGGCCAGGCAGAAATGGAAATGCAGAAAGCAGAAGAGTATAATACGATAAGGAGTGGTGGGGCTTGTGGCAAAATGGAGGGTGTATGCCCTATTTAAAGGCATTCAAAATAAACATTTAAAGAAAAACTCTCTGGCCTGGCATGGTGGCTCATACCTGTAATTCCAGCACTTTAGGAGGCTGAGGAAGGAGGATTGCTTGAGGCCAGGAGTTTAAGATAAGCTTAGGAAACATAGTGAGACCTCATCTCTGTATAAATATTTTAAAAATTTAGCTGGGAGTGAGTAGTATGTGCCTGTAGTCCCACCTGCTCTGGAGGCTGAGGCAGGAAGATAAGTTGAACCCTGCAGTTGTACGTTGAAATGAGCTGTGATGATGTTACTGCACTCCAGCCCAGGCAACAGAGCAAGACCCTGTCTGTAAAAAAATAAAGAAATAAATTAAAAAGCTCTGTAAGCCAGACAAAGCATATATGAGGACTGAAATGGGCTGCCAATTTCAAGTCCCAGATGTAGGCTGTCCCTTAGGATGGTTCAACTCTGGTACATACTCTCCTCGTTTGGGCCAGTGATTCCCCCAACCCAATTTCTGCTTTTCCCCCATCTGCCTGCTGCCTTCAAAGTAAGGATGCTTTTAAATAGTCAAGGCATATTTTATCATCCTAGAACGTAGACTTAATTTTAAATTCCACTAAAACTTTCAAATATATATGTGTTATTCAAATGGGCACATTTCAAATGTAATAATTTAAAACTGTCTTTATGTTGTGTTAAAAATGGACAATAATTTGTAAGAACAGTAAAAGCAGGGGGAAAAATCAACAAAGACCAGAAAAACATAGATGAAAATATTAACAGGGGTTGTGCCCGGGTGAATTTTATCTATATATTTTTTTGGTTTCCTATATATTTTTGTAGAGCTTGATGTTATACTGGGGAAAGCATACACTTGAAAGAAGAGCTCTATGTCATCCAGTACTTGTCCAGATGGGAAAGGTGTCATGAAATCAAATAAATAACAAAAATCCTAATGGCTGAGCTAGTCCTCCTAATCCCTGCACTGTCAGAGGCTTCATGTCTGATGAACAAGAGAACCTGGAGTTCCCTGCATGTGGTTATTAACATTGATAATAATTGGAACACTAATCTCTGCCCACTACATTCTGTTCTCCGGTCGCTTTCTGCTGCTTTTTAATGACGCGCTTTTGCTTTTTCCCATGTATTCCACATTATACACATGCTGTACTGCTCTACCTTCCCTCGATTTATGCATGTCTCTAGCAGATGGTTGGGCCAGTCCACCTCGGGTGCTTGTTTAGCATAACAGAGAGCTCAACAACTGGGGCCCCACTCACAAGTTTCAGCTTGCATTTGTGGATACTGGTGGGGTAAACACAGGGTTAAGGCCAGCACTTACCATTTCCGACCTACCTTTACTACAGCTAAGGATGGGTTTTCCTATTTGCTTTTCAAGAGTTGTTATTCCTCTCTCATTTTTTTCCACCCCCTACCCCCGTTTTTTCCCTTGGACTTCTCAGGTTTTCCACGAGACTTCTCACGGTAGTGGTGAGCACAGGGAATTTTCGAGAAAAAAATTCCATTTTGGAAATCCAACATTTGGAGTCCCTGCTTAACCTGTTTTTGGTGACTGAATCTTGTTGAAGGCGAGGGAGGCATCCTTCATTCACCTACTCCTTTCCCCTCTCTGAAGAAGGATGTGCTGCATCAACCATCCACTCTCCTCAGAATGGTGGAAATTTTGAGCACATGTGGATATGAGCAATTAAAGAAATCAGAATTGACCTCCATTAACACACTTCCCGTCTCTTGAAGCTTGTGGAGTAGTTCCAGTCACCTTCCAGGTGCCAGGCCTCCTGGCTGCCTCAATTCAGAGCTACACTTCTCCCCATGCCTGTAGCACGTTGATTTCAGGCTCCTGCAGTTCTAAGGAGTACTTATGGATGCTTACTCTGGCAATATAAGCTACACTTTTTTTCATCTGATCTGGGTCCTCAGATCTTCTGGGCTACTATTTATGAAGAAAAAACTGTCTTGTGATAAAACCGTCTAAGGAGTTGAAGGTTGTTATTGTTCTAGGTTGCTACAAGATTTGCCTTAATGACTTAAGATGAACACAGCTTGAGATAAGAAAGCTGTAAAGTGCCAGTCTGAAGTTTCCTGTAATATGTAATTTCCATGTGGATGGAAAAAATCGATTTCTAATTTATAAAATACATCCCCCAATGCCGGTTATTACGTACTTTTCTAGTTTCAGCTTGAAAGCACTCAGAGTGATGCATCCACAGAAAGCAGAAAAGCGGGGGTTACTTTCTTCCCACTCCAGGTGAAGAAGGAAAAAATGGAACTTTGTGGAGAGGAAGCCAAGAAAGCAGTTGGGGTGGTGTGATTGGTGGGGGAGGAGCCTGGATAAATGGTGGTCTCCATATATTTTCAGGACGGCTCTTTTCTCTCCAGCACTGGAGGAAAATCAATATCTTGTTTTCAGATGGGTAAATGGAGTTGTCTCTTTAAAGTGCCCCGGTCAGTTCACCACACGTCAGGCAGCTGCTGCTTTCCAGGCTGCCCCGCGATTCCCAGGCTAGAAGGATTGACAAGGCGATGATAAACTAACGTGCCCCCTCAGCTCTGGGTGTGCACCATTGTTCCTGCAGCTGAGACCCTCTGCTGCTATTTGCTTTCTCCCACATACATTATTCAACAGCCCAGGAAAAGGCCAAGAACCTCTTTCATTCAGGAATTCTGTATTAAAATAATCAATTTCAAACTGAAGCCGGGAAGGCCAGCTTGCTACAGGGAGAGCCTATTAATAAGCCACCAGTCTTTTCCATTTGCATTGAACTCATGCTGTATTGTGGTAATATGGGATTATTTTTTTTTCAGTTTCCTCCAAGAAACTAAACATTACATTGGTTCTCTTGCCCTTTCATAAATAGCATGTAGAAGAGTTTCTTCATTTGATCCCATCATTAATAGAACACTAGAGGCCATATTTGTGCCTGATACTCTGCACTGACCAATTCTGATTTGGAACGTACTTTAAAAAAGCCATTAGCTCTCCATGAAATGTAGCAAGAAGAAAAGTTTTCAAGTGTTTTGTTTTCCATTCATTGGCATTACGTTTCTTTTCTGGCCTCTTCTGCCCCCGCCTCTAACCATTTCCCCACGTGCACACACACACACACACACACACACTGTTATATTCAACCACTAAGCCAAAAAATTAGAAACCTTACATGTACAAGTAAAGATAACTTTCAAGTGCTTTCCAGCAGCACCATGAGACACTCTCCCAAATGGGTGTGTTTTTCCTATTTGGTTAATAAAGGGTTAATCAAAAACTCCCTTTCTGTGGCTTCCTTATTGTCAAAATTCTTTCTAGGCTTACATCTGTCCATTTTCATGCCTTTAGACAGTCAATGACCAAAAAGTAGCTATTAGTAATTACTATTCTAGAGTCAATTCAACAAACATTTATTAAACACCAACTGTGTACACGAGGAATCTCCAGGGCTTTAACTTGGGGCATCCCAATGAATCAGTTATAATTCCTCAAATGTCCCCTGAAACATAGATTTTTAATATGGTTCCCAGATTTAGCAAATAAAAATATAAGGCACTCTCTTCAATTTGAATTTTAGAGAAATAAACAAACAATTGTTTAGTGTAATTTATGCCATGTCATCTTTGGGACATACTTACACAAAAAAAATTCTCATTGTTTATTTGAAATTCAGATTTAACTGGGAGCCCTATATTATATATGGAAACACTACTTAAAGGAATTCTTGATGTGACGATGAGGTTTTTGATGTTGCTATCTATTACGTTCTTCTCACTTCCAAAGCTTAGACCGGAGAGAAACTGATTCACTGAAGGCTTAGTTAGTAGGGTTCAACTTAATTAAAATTTTATTTTTCCATTGTATAAGCTTTCTCAACTAAACTAAATAATTCTAAAATAATGCATAAAAATTCCTGTCCCACTAGTTGATTGATTTAATTAAAATGGAAAAAAAAATGCCCAGAATAATTCACTGTGGATCCTACATTGTGCCACAGACTGCTAGGCATTAGGGAGACAAAGCTGAGGTAACTGTATCAATGAAAGTGCCCTGTGCAAGAATGCACAATGAATAATAGCCACAGCTGACTATGAGCATGCCCCAGCAGAGGAGAGACATACAGGGGCCAACCCTTGCAACCAGTGGTAGAAGTACATCCCAGAGGAGGGAGGACTCACTCAGCCTGGATTCTGCATAATACGGAAAGGTACAACAGACAAAGCACAGAGTATTGTCTACAAGGATCAATTCTGATTAATTCTTTATTGAGGGCAATCTGGGTGCTGAGGAACCTAGTAGACAGTGACTGCCCTCCGGGAGCTCACGGTGGGGTTACAAAAAGTAGACATGGTGCTTACAAGACAGAATGGGTGTCAAGAGGGTAGACGAAGTAGCAACTACCCTTTATACAGGCTTACTATGTGCTAGGCAGTATGCTAAGTGCTTCATGTACCTTTGTTTCCTATATCCTCACAATATCCCTTTGACAATATCCCTTTCTCAGATGAGGAAGCTGAGCCTAAGCAAGGTAATTTGGTTTGCTCCACAAGGCCAAGTGGTGGTTCCTAGATTCAAACCCATATCTTAGGCCTAGGTGCTAAGTTACCATGTTCTTCTTTGGGGGCTAAAAGGAGGGAGAGAAAATCCTCTGAAAATGTATAGCAAGCAATATAAATCCAACTACAGCAAGTATGTGATTCTCTTTTCTATCCTACTGATCTATTTATCTAGTCTAGTGCTAATAATATATTGATTTGATTAGATTAAGGTGGTATTATAATATGTTGGATATCTGGTACTACAAAATGATATTTTAATTCAGTGGGAACAAGATGGATAATTTAATAAGTGATAATACATCTGGCATTATTTGAGAGGAAAATAACATTGCATGAATACTATCTTTCATCACATACTAAAATAAATTCCAGATGTAGACTTAAATATAAAAAAAAATTAAAATCTTGTAGAAAAATCCTGGAGTATATGTGAAAGACAGAGGACAAGACTGGATACTCAGAAGCTACAAAAGGAAAGAGGGTCTTACTAAACATTATATGAATTTAAAAATTCTGTATGGCAAATGAAAACATAAATAAAAGCCACAGACAAATAATAGTTTTAGAAATGTTTCAGTAATGCAAAGGGCAGATAGAAAGGATATCTAAAATGTACAAAGAGCTCTTGTAAATTGAGCAAAGGAGGAAAAAAACAACCTAAAGGAAAAATCAAGAAAGGATGTGAAGAGACACTTTCACAGAATAATAATTTAACAAGCTGAGCAAACTTATGAAAAATGCTCAAATTCACAAGAGTCAAGGAGTTTCAAATTAAAGCAATAATGCAATATCACCTTTCTTCCACCAGACAGGCAAAATGTTTAAAAGTGATACAGCCACTTCCTGAAGAGATGTAGAAAGATCCTGCAATATGCTTTACCTCAGAAATCTCGTTCCTGAGAATATGTCCCATGGAAATATAAGCACCAATGTACAATACTCTCTATATAAGTTTATTATAGCATTTTCTGTAGTCATGCACATGCACACGAATGACAACAAAGAGAATGATGTTAATAGGAAAGATGCCTGAATAAATTGATAAGACATCAATGCAGTGAAATATTATGCGAACATAAAAAAGAATAAAATAGAGCTCTACCAGGTGATTTGTAAGGGATTCTATGAAGAATTGTTAAATATGAAAATGCAGAAAAATGTCCCATTTTAATATATATTTTAAATGGTATATGTAACCTGTATATAATTATTTGGCCATAAAGAATGATATGAAAGGATATATACCAAACTTTTAACATAGGTGGGAAGGGTAGAGTGGAAAGGGGTGTAGGGAGTAAATGATGTGGGTGGAGAAGATGGAGAGAAGTGAGCCATGTAAAAAAAGGGAAAATGGCCAGGCACGGTGGCTCTCGCCTGTAATTCCAGCACTTTGGGAGGCCGAGGCGGGTAGATCACGAGGTCATGAGATCGAGACCATCCTGGCTAACATGGTGAAACCCCGTCTCTACTAAAAATACAAAAAATTAGCCAGGCATGGTGGTGGGCGCCTGTAGTCCCAGCTACTCGGGAGACTGAGGCAGGAAAATGACGTGAACCCAGGAGGCAGAGCTTGCAGTGAGCCGAGATAGCGCCACTGCACTCCAGCCTGGGCGACAGAGTGAGACTCCGTCTCAAAAAAAAGGGCGGGGGGAACACAGAGACTGCACTAAAGAAAAATTCCATGCATGTTTTCGTTTTTCTTCCTTAAGAAAAGTCTAGTCACTTTTTTGTTTGTTTGTTTGTTTTTTGCAACTTTTTCTGTATAGCCCAAACGAAGGTAATCATTGTTAGGTCTATTGATGGCAACTGCAGCTGTTAGCATGTGTGCAACAAGCTCACATTACTGAGGAAGAAAATTCCAATTGCTATGAAGCATAACCTTCACTAGAGTGTGGAGACCATAGATTTGCCCAAGACCATGAAATTCTGAGTGTACCAATTTTAAACAGTGCTTTTCAAAGCTTAGCTCCTGGTTAACAAGAATTACTAAGCAAAATGGAAAGTTCCCTGATGGCACACATTGGCAATAAAACCTGTCTCTGAGTTCTGCCATGCTTATGGAATTGATTTGAGGATTGCTCTTCTCTGTTTGCCTCTGTCCCATAATCGCTCTGGCCCCTTCCATTCTGTTTCCTTAAACTTTTTCTGGTTATTGACATTACATCTCAGTGGTAGGCTTTTGGAAACCAAGTGGGCTATCATTTAAAGAAAAATGAAGAAAATATATCCTAGAATAGATTTAAGATGTCTGTGCTGCCAATATGTGCTGCCAATGTTGCCTGCAGTGGTTATTGGGAAACTTCCCACTTATAGTTCCTACAGCCAGGGAGGAGGTCCTCCCTGACCAGCGAATCAATCCAATAAAAAGATACAGGATGCAGCCATCTCCATCTCTCCAGAAAAAATGCCAAGAGCCTAAGCTGAGGCTTTGGCAATGGGTGTGGGAAAGACAGTTTGCTTCTCCAAGTCATGTGAGTGTTTTAAAGGGGAACTTAGATGACACCATTTATAGAAATATACAAGTATGGAAGAAGAACAGGTTTGAGGAGGTGAAAGCTATTTCTCCAACAGATCCATGCCAGGCATCAGGGTGGAAAGTTTGAGCAGGGCCTTGGAAATGTGGGACTTGGATTTAGGAGAGAGGTAAGGCCTGCAACAGGTAAAACCAGAAGCCTGAAGCACTGAGAGAGTCTAGGGAGAAGAAAAAAGACAAAGAAACCATGTATTAGTCAGGGTTCTCTAGAGGGACTCAGTTAATAGGAGATATATATATATATATGAGTTTATTATATATAAATTAAATTATATATATATGAGTTTATTAAGGAATATTAAACTCACATGATCACAAGAGCCCACAAAAGGCTATCTGCAAGCTGAGCAGGGAGGAAGCCAATCCAAGTCCCAAAACTGAAGAACTTGGAGTCTGATGTTGGAGGGCAGGAAGCATCCAGCAGCATGGGAGAAAGATGTAGGCTGGGAGGCTAAGCCATTCTAGCCTTTTCATGTTTTTCTACCTGCTTTATATCCCGGCCATACTGGCAGCTGATCAGATGGTGCCTACCCAGGTTAAGGGTGGGTCAGCCCCTCCCAGCCCACTGTCTCAAATGTTAATCTCCTTTGGCAACACCCTCACAGACACACCCAGGATCAATACTTTGCATCTTTCAATCCAATCAAGTTGACACTCAGTATTAAGTATCACAAGTCCACCCCTTGTCAACCTGAACCCATTCACATCTCCTGAGATCATACATAATCTTCAAATAAAGACAATAATAAAGTCATAATTACGCCTAACATAATGCAACTATTTCTTCATACAACTGGAAATGCACCAATCCCCAACCCAAATGCTATTACATAAAGTTAACAACACTTAAATGCTGATGTGAAGTCAATAAGTCTTATGTCACATGATAAAGGAAAAAGGAAATAAAATGAAGGTATTTTCTTAGTACAAGTATATACAGGCACAAATATGTTTTTAACAAAAGGAGGAGGAAATACTCATGACAATTACAGTTCTCCTTTCTGCAACTGGTCACATGGTCATAGCTGGTATTGATGACGACCTTCTTCTTCTACCCATTCTATATTCCCTTTGCCTTCAGCAAGCGCCTCAGCAGGTCATGGTTTTCTTCCTGGTGGAGTGACCCAAACCTTCATTCCTGAAGGGTATGGGCCACTTGTAGTCCTGCCTGGATTGGGCTTTTGTAGTTTCTCATTGACCTTAATCACCGGGCATGGTAATACTAAGAGATGCCCCAAGGGATCTCCTGTATTCTACGCATACTCTTCCTTACCTCCATTGTGGAGTATTAGACTGATTTCATCTTGATAGTTCAGGTCGATCACCCCAGCCAATACTGTAACTCTCTTCTTAGCCTGTTGGCTTAGAGGTAGGAGGAGCCCAAAGTGGCCAGGTGACAATATTAACTTCCAGTTTAATGGAATCGTTGTTGTTTCTCCTGGTAGCAGTGTTCGTCCCTCTGGAACTAAGACCTCTAGGCCAGCAGAAAATAATGTCGCAGGAACACGAAGTGAAAATTTTGCTAGTGGATCACTAGGGGTAATGGTGAGTGGTGCCACTTCCGCTTCCATCCCTTGATTCCTGGACCCATGAATCCTGGCTATAGGAGAAATAGTACCATATATTGCATGCTGATTCAGAGCATACACAACCTTCTGGAGAACTTTGCCCCAGACCTGCGAAGAATTGTCACCTAGTTGATGTTGTAATTGTGACTTTGAAAGGCCATTTCACCCTTCTATCAATCGAACTGCTTCAGGATGATGAAGAACATGGTAAGGCCAGTGAATTCTATGAGCATGAGCCCACTGTTGCACTTCTTTAGCCATAAAGTGAGTGCCTTGGTCAGAGGCAATGCTGTGTGGAATATCATGACAGTGGATAAGGCATTCTATGAGTTTATGGATGGTAGTCTTCGCAGAAGCATTGCATGCAGGATAGGCAAACCCATATCTGGAGTAAGTGTCTATTCCAGTGAGGACAAACTTCTGACCTTTCCGTGATGGAAGAGCTCCAATATAATCAACCTGCCACCAGGTAGCTGGCTGATCACCCCAAGAAATGGTGCCATATTGAGAGCTCAGTGTTGGTCTCTGCTGCTGGCAAATTGGACACTTAGCAGTGGCCATAGCCAGGTTAGCCTCGCTGAGTAGAAGTCCATGTTGCTGAGCCCATGCATAACCTCCATCCCTGCCACCATGGCCACTTTGTTCAAGGGCCCATTGGGCGATGATAGGGGTGGCTGAGGAAAGAGGCTGAGTGGTGTCCATAGAATGGGTCATCCTATCCATTTAATTATTAAAATCCTCCTCTGCTGAGGTCACTGTTGGTGAGCACTCACATGGGATACCAATATCTTCACAGTTTTTGATCACTCAGAAAGGTCTATCCATACACCTCTTCCCCAAATTTATTTGTCACCAATTTTCCAATCATGCTTCTTCCAGGTCCCTGACCATCCAGCCAAACCACTGGCTACAGGCCGTGAATCAGAATATAATCGCATATCTGGCCATTTCTCCTTCCATGCAAAGTGCACAACCATGTGCACTACTTGAAGTTCTGCCCACTAGGAAAATTTACCTTCATCACTGTCCTTCGGGGATGTCCTAGAAAGAGGCTGTAGTACTGCAGCTGTCCACTTTCGGGTGGTGCCTGCACATCATGCAGAGTCATCTGTGAACCAGGCCCTAGTCTTCTCTTTCTCTGTCAGTTGATCATAGAGAACTCCCATGAGGCCATTGGTGCAGGCTGGGGGAGAGAAAGCAAGGTGGCAGGAGTGGAGACCATGGGCATTTGAACCACTTCCTCATGTAACTTACTTGTGCCTTCAGGACCTGCTTGAGCCCGATCACATATATACCACTTCCATTTGATGATGGAATGCTGCTGTGCATGACCTACTTTATGGCTAGACAGGTCAGAAAGCATCCAGTTTGTGATAGGCAGTTCAGATTGCATGGTGATTTGATCACCCATAGTCAAACCTTCAGTTTCCACCAAAGCCCAGTAACAGGCCAAGAGCTGTCTCTCAAAAGGAGAGTAGTTATCTGCAGAAGATGACAGGGCCTTGTTCTGAAATCCTAGAGGCCTCCACTGTGATTCGCCTATGGGGGCCTGCCAAAGGCTTCAAACAGCAACCCTATCTGCCACTGACACCTCAAGCACCATTGGTTCTGCTGGGTCATACAGCCCAAGTGGCAGAGCAGCTTGCGCAGCAGCCTGGACGAGTTGCAGAGCCTTCTCCTGTTCTGGACCCCACTCAAAACTGGCAGCCTTTCAGGTCACTCGATAAATGGGCTAGAGTAACACACCCAAATGAAGAATGTGTCTCCTCCAAAATCCAAGTAGGCTCACTGGATGTTGTGCCTCTTTCTTGGTTGTAGGAGGGGCCAAAGGCAGCAACTTATCCTTCACCTTAGAAGGAATATCTCGACAGGCCCCACACCACTGAACTCCTAGAAATTTTACTGAGGTAGAAAGTCCCTGAATTTTAGTCAGATTTATTTCCCATTCTCTGACATGCAAATGTCTCACCAATAAGTCCAGTGTGTTTGCTACTTCTTGCTCACTGGATCCAATCAGCATAATGCCATCAACATAATAGACCAGTGTGATATCTTGTGGAAGCAAAAAATGATCGAGGTCTCTCTGAATAAGATTATGACACAAAGCCAGAGAGTGGATGTACCCCTGAGGGAGGACAGTAAAGGTATATTGCTGACCATGCCAGCTGATGGCAAATTGCTTCTGGTGGGCCTTATGGACAGAAATGGAGAAACAGGCATTTCCCAAGTCAATGACTGCATACCAGGTACCCAGAGATATGCTAATTTGCTCAAGCAACGAAACCACTTCTGGTACAGCAGTTGCAATTGGAGTTACCACTTGTTTAAGCTTATAATACTCCACTGTCATTCTCCAAGATCCGCCTGTCTTCTGCACAGGCCAAATAGAAGACTTGAAGGGGGATGTGGTGGGAATCATCACTTCTGTGTCTTTCAAGTTTTTGATGGTGGCAGTAATTGCCACAATCTCTTTCCAGGGATGAGATATTGTTTTAGATTTACTAGTTTTCTAGGTATAGTCAGCCCTAATGGCTTTTATTTGGCCTTTCCCACCATAATAGCCCTCACCCTACCAGTCAGGGAGCCAATGTGAGGGTTCTGCCAGCTGCTAAGTATGTCTATGCCAATTATGCATTCTGGCACTGGGGAAATGACACAGGGTGAGTTTACGGACCCACTGAACCAACTGTAAGTCAGACCTGAGCTAAAGCTTCATTAATTACCTGACGTCCATAAGTCCCTGCTTTAACTGAAGGACCACAATGACGTTTTGTGTCCCCTGAATCCACGTCAGCTAAGAGCCAGTGTCCAGTAGTCCCCGAAATATCTGACCATTTCCCTTTCTCCAAATGCACAGTTACCCTGATAAAAGGCCAGAGGTCTCCTTAGGGAAGGATGGGAGAAAGATTAACAGCATAAATTACCAGTATTGTATTGGGGTCCTTCCTCAAGGGGACCCAGCCTCCCCTTCATTCAAGGGGTTCTGGGTCTCTAAACTTGCTCAAGTCTAGAAATTGATTAAGGGGCCGTAATTCTCTGTTTCTATAATTCAAATTAGCATTTTGTCCATTCAACCTGGAAGATTTCTGCTTGTATAAATTAAGTAGAAATATAGTAGGCTTCCTATCAATTTCACTTCTGGGAACACTGTGATTAATTAGCCAATGCCAGAGCTCTACACGAGTCAAACTATTCTGATTGCTGCTTTGCCTCTGCTGTCCACTACAGTAGCTATGTCCACCTTGCCTTTGATGGTTGAGTGCCACCACCTGGCCCCTGCCGCCTCGGGATCCAATTATTCCCCTTGAATTTAAGTTTTGTAGTTGAGTGACTGCATATCCCACTGTTACATCTGACATACAGAGAAGAGCAGTTACAGGCCTCTTCATAGATGCAGGTGCTGCCCTCGGAAATCTATTTTGCAAAGTATTGGTCAAGGGTATATCTTCCGGACCCTCCCAGCTGGGATGAGTAGGTCTAAAGTGACTAATCCACTCCACCATCCTAATCTCTCTCAGCATTTAGATACCTTCCTCTACATTAAATCAAGGGAGATCAGGCATTTCTAGCTCACTCACAGTGGGCCATCTTTTAATCCATATTTCAGCTAACCAAGCAAATAAACTATTAGAAACTTTTTTTAACTCCCCGAGCTGCAACATTAAAAGCAGAGTCCCTACTTAGTGGGCCCGAATCAATAAATTCAGCCTGTTCCAACTCTATGTTTCTTCCACCATTATCCCACACCCTTAATATCCATTTCCATGCCTGTTCTCCAGATTCAGGCTTATATAAATTACAAAACGCAAGTAGTTCCTTTCAAGTGTAATGCACCTCCTCATGGGTCACACTCTGAACTTCACCTCTAGGGGCCCACTGGGACTTTAGTTATAGGTCTAGAAGCAAACAGCGGTGTTGGGGGTGGCTGAGGAGAATCAACATTATCTTGCCTGGCAGCTGCTTCAGGGAGGCCATCACTGTTGTCTCAGGCAGTACAGGGTTTATCTCCACAGATAAAGGTGGAAAGGGCAGCATGTGTCAGGGAGGGGATGTTGCCACTACTGGGGATGGGGAAGCTGTTTCTTCTGGCAAAAAAGGTTCTTCAGATTTTACAAGCTCAGTGTCCCCAGCTTCATCAGGGTCCTCCCAGACGTCCCCATTCCAAGTTGCAGGGTCCCATTCTTTTCCAATCAATTGCCTTACTTTAACAGTAGACACCTGGTGAGGCTGTGCATTCATCTTTCATTGCAGTGACCTTTCTCCCATGCCACTTGCATGATAAGAGCTTGTGTCTGTTTTTTCACAATTTCAGCTCTTTCTATACAGGAGATAAAACTCTCACTCAGGGCAATCTTAGCAGATTTGAGGCTAAGTATCTGCTTCTGAAGCTGGAACATAGAATCCCTGAGTTCATCATTTTCCTTCATCACTTTGTCCAGTGAACTCAGGAGCAACCAACCAACTTTATTATGTTCCTTGGTTCTCCACATGTACTCAAAGGTATTATCTATAGAGTAATTTGCCTCTTATGAGCAGTGAATCAGGAGTGTCAAATGACTTTATTTTGCATAACTCTCTAAACAGTTCATGCCAAGGACTATCAGTGTTCTCCATACTTTTAGAAGTAGAGTCCTTAACATTTTGGGGTCTAATCATATTAAGCAGCCAACTCCGGAAACCCCAAAACCAATGAAAGAACATTATCCTTAATATTCTGTTTCTGTAGAACCACTCCTGGTACCAAAATCTGTATTAGTCAGAGTTCTCTAGAGGGACAGAACTAATAGGATATATGTGTGTGTGTGTGTGTGTGTGTGTGTGTGTGTGTGAGAGAGAGAGAGAGTTGATTAAGGAGTATTAAACTCACATGATCACAAGGTCCCACAATAGGCCATCTGCAAGCTGAGGAGGAAGGAAGACAGTCTGAGTCCCAAAGCTGAAGAACTTGGTGTTTGATGTTAGAGGGCAGGAAGCATCCAGCACGGGAGAAAGATGTAGCCTGGGAGGTTAAGCCAGTCTGCCTTTTCACGTTTTTCTGTCTGCTTTATATCCTGGCCGCGCTGGCAGCTGATCAGATGGTGCCTACCCAGATTATGGGTGGGTCTGCTTTTCCCAGTCCACTGTCTCAAATGTTAATCTCCTTTGGCAACACCCTCACAGACACACCCAGGATCAATACTTTGCATCCTTCAATCCAATCAAGTTGACACTCAGTATTAACCATCACAAGCCAGAAATATCACTTCATTTAGACATAGGGTGGAAGAAGGAGAGCTGGAAGAAGAAAATGGTGTTGGGAGAGGTGAGAGGGGAAGCAAAAAGTAGAAAGCCACGTCTCCAAGGCCATGGTTCCAGGAAAGAGAGCTTCATGGGTGCTAGCACATGCTGCTGAGGGAGTGGAGATGTTAAGGACTGGTAGGAAACACTTGCAGTAGGCAGTTAAAAATGGTGATCTTTAGGAGAGCATGTCAGCAATGGATTTGATAGCCAGATTGTGAAGGTTTAAGGAGTAGTTAGTAAAGAAGAAGATGAAGTAAATAAGACTACACTGAAAAGGTGTTCATGGTGAAAGATGAGGGTGGCAGAATGACCACAGAGTTAAGTAAAAGTGATTCAGGGCTAGTACGACTGTGACCTTGTGTAAGGGTGGAGAAGTCTCTGAGAAGAGAGTCTATGAGAAGAGAGAAGCAGAACTTTAAAAAAGCAATAATTAATTGATCAAGTGATGCCCCTTGGCTACAAGGGAAGTGAGCCTATCACAAAAGAAGGAACACAGGTTTTTTTTTATAAGACTTGGCAGAAGAAGAGAAAGAGAGGAATGCATAGGTGGGTGAATGAATGGATGAATGCAGAGAAGAACATTTAAATAATGTTTATGATTCCTTTGAATTATAAACATGATACATATCTGTTGTAGAGAAATTGGAAAATACAGAAAGTTAAAAAGAAGATGAAAGTCACCTGTAGTCTCATCACTCAGGGATAACATTGGGCTGTATTTCCACCCAATTTTGTCTGTGTATATATTTACTTTTATCTTTAAAAACATTGGGATCATAGTGTATAATTTTGAATGGTCCACTTTTGATTTTTGCTTAATGTATTTGAGGATTTCCATATATATATAAAAAATACTACTACTAATGGCTGCACAATTACAAGGCTGTAAAACATTTGTTTAACCATTTTTATCTTAGTAAGCCTTTCTGTTGCATTCCTTTATCAATATTATAAGTAGTACTAGCATTATTTGGAAATATTCCCAAAAGATAAATTACAAGGTAAAACTGAATTAAAAACAATAATATTTGATAGATTGCTTTCCAGAAAACCTATATCAATGTATACTCTCAGCAGCAGTATTGAGGGTCACTGTTTCATCTCACTCTCACCAAATGTAATGCTATAATAAAACAAGCAAACAAACAAAAACATCTTGCTAATTACTAGACCAAAAATGCTTACTTTGTAAATTTGTAGTTATATTATTACATGTAGTTTAACATTTTAAATATCTTGTTTAGGTTTCTGTATTTATGGCCTTTTCTATTTTATTTTCTATTGAACTGTAAGTTTTTCCTACTGATTTTTATGATCTCTTTAATCAGAATATGTACAGTTTACTCATTTTTTTTAGTTTTTCTACTGCTCTTATGTTACGAAAGTCCTACTCTAGCCCCAAGCTATATGAAATATTCACTTTTATTTTTATTTACCCATTTGTAGTTTCATTTTTGCCATTAACTCTTTAAGCCACCTGAAATTAATTTTGATGTGAAATATGAAAAAAGAGTCCAACTTTATTTTACTGTAGTTAACCAATTTACTCAACACCACTTGTATAATACACTTCATTTTTCTTTCTGATTTGGGATATAACTTACTCTTCTATTGAAAAACATAAACATTTAAAGATAGAACAGTATTTTTTGACCTGTTTACTCCATTTCGTTGATGTGTCTCTCAACTCTAGTTCCAGTGCTGCACTGTTTTAATTACTGTATTTAATTACTGTAGCTTTAAATTGTGTGTGTTTGTGTGTGTGTATGTGTGTGTTTTGGAGACAGAGTCTCACTCTGTCACTTAGGCTGGAGTGCAGTGGCACAATCATGGCTCACTGCAAGCTCTGCCTCTTGGGCTCAAGCCATCCTCCGGCCTCAGTCTCCCAAGTAGCTGGGGTTATAGGTGCATGCCACCACACCCAGTTAATTTTGTGTGTGTGTGTTTTTTGTAGAGATGGGGTTTCACCATGTTGCCCAGGCTGGTCTTGAACTGCTGGACTCAGACGATCTACCTGCTTCGGCCTCCCAAAGTGCTGGGATTACAGGTATCAGGCACTACACCCGGTCTTAAATTGTGTTTTAATATAAGAAGATAATTCTTAGTTTCTCTAGCCCATTGCTTTCTAAGTGAATTTAGAATATTTCAAGTTTTACTTATAAAAATCCTCCTGGAATTTATTATGGGGAAAATAAACATCTTGGCCTTCTGGTATATAAGGCAACACATGAAAAACTGTTCAGCCTTGGGAGTCAGGCTGCTTGCATTCAAATTCTGGTTTTGCCACTTCTAACTGTGTGACTTTTAGAAAGTTACTTAATATTTCTCTACCCTAGTTTCTTTATCTGTAAAATAGGGATATCAATAGTGCCTACTATGTAGGGTTTGCAGCTAGATTAAGTAAATAAACACATATAAAGAGAAATGTAGAACAGCATGTGACACATAGTAGGCATTCTGTAAAAGTTAAGTATAGTATGTATCTCCATTTATTAAAGTATGTTGGAGCCCTTATGTAAGGTACAGACATTCCTTTCTTTGCATGGTTCTAATATTAATGAATTTCATTTGTGATAGTTTAATTAAATAACACCAGTTCCCCAATAACACAGTTTGAAATTTAATCACCACAGTATGTTAAGCGTGAATAATTGCATAAAATACAAACTTCAGTGCTATCTCTTTGGTCCACAAATTTACTATGTAAATAACAGAAGTGCATCATGATTGGTGACTAATGGTATCACTTCTTTCAAACCCAATTGGTGATTGGTCCCTGTGTGCAAAGCATGTTGCCTCTTTGTCTCTTAGTGATAAATCCCTGTGATATTTTATGAAAATAGATAATCAAAAGAGTGCATTGGCCAACAAAGATGAAAGTACAACAAGGAACGAAAAGCGATAATGCTAGAAGTGAAATTAGAATCAAACATAAATGAAGTCACAGAAGAAATCATTAACCATGAGAATGTTGACACTGCCGCCATTCCAGAGACCCTAGAAATGTAGCCGGAGGAGCTTAATGGGGGTGAAAGTGTTGACATAAATGTGGGAAATTGTTGTGACAAAAAGAATGAAGATGATCCAGAGGAAGTGATACCAGCAAAAAACAAACAAAAACAAAACAAAACATATGTGAGAAATCCTTGAGATATTTGGCAACATTGAAAATGCAAAGGATACAATATTGAAAGATGATGCAAACTTACAAAGGAGTATTACAATTTGTCAAGGCATAAAAATATACTAGCTTGTGTGGAAGACAAGAAGAAGGCAAGTACTGTTTAAACTATCATTGATACTTTTTTTACAAAGTAACAAACACTTTCTCAATATTTCTAACGTTTAAATTATAGTGAACTAAATATTTTACTTTTTTCATTTTCTTATACATTTATAATGGAATGGATGGTGAGAGAGTTTTTAGTGTATTGGCAAAAATTTTTAAAGGTCACTGAACAATCATAATTTTTCCCATTGATTATTAAGACTGATTTGTATGGTTTCAGCTTGCATGGTCTTTTTAATGTGTCTGTACTACCTTGCTCATATTGTAATTTTCTTCATATAGCCCATTCCATACACACGTCTTAATAAGATTGTTCTTAGTTGTTTTAAATTTATTATAGCTGTTGGGAATGGGATTTATTTTTATTGTTTTCTAACAGATACCTTTGATATATAAGAAAGTTCTTGCTTTGTGTATATTTACTTAGCGTCTGAATCCCCTGTCACGCTTTTATTATTTCTAGCAGGTTCTCAGTTGATTTGGTGCCTATCCATTGGAAATCATGGATTTTGATTTTACATGGAACAGCTGTGTGAAAAAAAATAAAAAGTCCTGGTTACCTAAGAAAAAAGGTTTCTTGGCTTTCTTCTGCTTTGGAAATGGACTCTCATATCTGACATCATAGCTAAGCAGACTTGTTTCAAAAGCAATCTTGGTGGCATGGAAGATCGTCCTGAGTTGAAATCTCCGATTTGTCACATACTAGCTGTATTATCTAAACCTGTGTGAACTAAACCTCACTGAACCTGTTTTCTCATTGGGGAATAGAAATAGTAATATATACCACATGAGATTATTAGAAAGGTTAAGTGAGATAGTGTGTATGAAACACCTCCCTGAGAGGACAAAGGAAAAGCTCAATAAATGTTAAGCATTATCGTATTATTTTAAAAATTGTTATTACGTAGGAGCAGCCTTTTCCTTCCTGGACATGCTGTACTGCTTGGGAACCCACCCATGCTTTGCTTAAAGACAGTTCTTCCAGGGCTAAGACAGAAGGTTGGGGATACCTTGCTGGTTTTCAATTTAACTGCATCTCTTTATCTTTATGTATTTTCCTATGAATTTAAATGAGGAAGATGGCTTCCACTTTAACCCAAAAGTCGATAAGAAAATATCCTAAGCTGGGAAGAAAGGTGTGGCATAGCTATGTTGTTATTTCTAGCCCCTCCCACATTTATTTGGTTGACAAGTGCTGTAAGCCCTATCTCCAGTGCTTCTTGTATCCACCATCCCCCTTCCCTTTCCATTCCCATTGCCCTATATCTGGATCTTAGTTCACACATGAATCTTTGTAACATTTTCTGAAGAGGTATTTCTACCTCTTTTCTTTCACTGCCATTACCCAGACCTTGTGCCAGGGAGTTGCTTTTTAAACCACAGGGAAAAAAAACATGACATTTCTTTCCTTAAAAATAAAAAATCTCACTTGGGTCTTCATTACTTATAGGATCCTGACTGAACGCTAAAACTCTTCCAGCTTCATTTCTAGTGGCTATCAACACTCATCTCTCCCTCACTTCCCCAACACACCCTCCCACCACTGCTACCACCAGCAGCAGCTTCCCCTCTAAGCACGCCTATTAACAGCTCCCCAGTCCCCAGATGTGTTCTGTGCTTTTCTGCCTTCATGTGTATGCTGTTGTTCCTCCAGCCTAAAATCCTCTCCCCGTCCCGCCCTCCACCTTTTAAATCCTGCCCAGTTTCACATGCCACAAAGTTCATGAATTTCTTTGTTTTTTCTTTTTTTTTTAATTTTAATTTTTATTTTTATTTTTACTTTAAGTTCTGGGATACATGTGCAGAACGTGCAGGTTTGTTACATAGATATACATGTGCCATGGTGGTTTGCTGCACCTATCAACCCGTCATCTAGGTTTTAAGCCTTGCATGCATTAGGTATTTGTCCTAACGCCCTCCCTCCACTTGTCCCCCACTCCCTGACAGGCCCCAGTGTGTGATGTTCCCCTCCCTGTGGCCATGTGTTTTCATTGTTCAACTCCCACTTATGAGTGAGAGCAAGAAGTATTTGGTTTTCTATTCCCGTGACAGTTTGCTGAGAATGATGGTTTCCAGGTTCATCCATGTCCCTGTAAAGGACATGAACTCATTCTTTTTATAGCTACATAGTATTCCATGGTGTATATGTGCCACATTTTCTTTATCCAGTCTATCATTGATGGGAATTTGGGTTGCTTCCAAGTCTTTGCTATTGTAAATAGTGCTGCAATAAACATATGTGTGCGTGTGTCTTTATAGTAGAATGATTTATAATCCTTTGGGTATATACCCAGAAATGGGATTGCTAGGTCAAATGGTATTTCTGCTTCTAGATCCTTGAGAAATTGCCACGCTGTCTTCCATATTAGTTGAACTAATTTAGACTCCAACCAACAGGATAAAAGCATTCCTATTTATGCACAGCCTCACCAGCATCTGTTGTTTCCTGACTTTTTAATAATTGCCATTCTCTCATGTGAGATGGTATTTCATTGTGGTTTTGATTTACATTTCTCTAATGACCAGTGATGATAAGCTTTTTTTTCATATGTTTGTTGGCTGCATAAAAGTCTTCTTTTGAGAAGTGTCTCTTCATATCCTTCGCCCACTTTTGATGTGGTTGTGTGTTTTTTTTTCTTGTAAATTTGTTTTAAGTTACTTGTAGATTCTGGATATTAGACCTTTGTCAGATGGGTAGATTGCAAAAATTCTCTCCTATTCTGTAGGTTGCCTATTCACTCTGATGATGGTTTATTTTGCTGTGCAGGAGCTTTTTAGTTTAATTAGATCCCATTAATGAATTTTGGCTTTTGTTGCAATTGCTTTGGTGTTTTAGTCATGAAGACTTTGCCCATGCCTATGTCTTGAATGGTATTGCCTAGGCTTTCTTCTAGGGTATTTATGAGTTTGGGTTTTACATTTAAGTCTTTTTAAACAAATTTATTTATTTATTTGTTTTATTATACTTTAAGTTCTAGGGTACATGTGCACAACGTGCAGGTTTGTTACATATGTCTACATGTGCCATGTTGGTGTGCTGCACCCATTAACTTTTCATTTACATTAGGTATCTCTCCTAATGCTATCCTTCCCCCTCTCCTCTCCCCACAATAGGCCCCGGTGTGTGATGTTCCCCTTCCTGTGTCCAAGTGATCTCATTGTTCAATTCCCACCTATGAGTGTGAACATGAGGTGTTTGGTTTTCTGTTCTTGCGATAGTTTGCTGAGAATGATGGTTTCCAGCTGCATCCATGTCCCTACAAAGGACATGAAGTCATCCTTTTTTATGGCTGCATAGTATTCCATTGCTTGTTTTTGTCAGGTTTGTTGAAGATCAGATGGTTGTAGATGTGTGGTGTTATTTCTGAGGGCTCTGTGCTGCTCCATTGGTCTATATATCTGTTTTGGTACCAGTACCATGCTGTTTTGGTTACTGTAACCTTGTAGTATAGTTTGACATCAGATAGCAGGATGCCTCCAGCTTTGTTCTTTTAGCTTAGAATTGTCTTGGCTATACAGGCTCTTTTTTGGTTTCATATGAAATTTAAAGGTTTTTTTTTTTTTTTTTTTTTTTTCAAATTCTGTAAAGAAAGTCAATGGTAGCTTGATGGGATTAGCATTGAATCTATAAATTACTTTGGGCAATATGGCAATTTTCACAATATTGATTCTTCCTATTCATGAGCACAGAATTTTTTTTACATTTGTTTGTGTCCTCTCTTATTTCCTTGAGCAGTGGTTTGTAGTTCCCCTTGAAGAGGTCCTTCATATCTCTTGTAAGTTGTATTTCTAGGAATTTTATTCTCTTTGAAGCAATTGTGAATGGGAGTTCACTCATGATTTGGTTCTCTGATTGTTCTATTATTGGTGTATAGGATTTTTGCACATTGATTTTGTGTCCTAAGAAGTTGTTGAAGTTGCTTATCAGCTTAAGGAGTTTTTGAGCTGAGATGATGGGGTTTTCTAAATATACAATCATGTCAACTGCAAAGAGACAATTTGACTTCCTCTCTTCCTATTTGAACACCTTTTATTTCTTTCTCTTGCCTGATTTCCCTGGCCAGAACTTCCAATACTATGTTGAATAGGAGTGATGAGAGAGGGCATCCTTGTCTTGTGCCAGTTTTTAAAGGGAATGCTTCCATCTTTTGCCCATTCAGTATGATATTGGCTGTGGGTTTGTCATAAATAGCTCTTATTATTTTGAGATATGTTTCATCAATACCTAGTTTATTGACAGTTTTTAGCATAAAGGTATATCAAATTTTATCAAACGCCTTTTCTGCATCTATCGAGATAATCGAGTGGTTTTTGTGATTGGTTCTGTTTATGTGATGGATTATGTTCATTGATTTGCATATGTTGAACCAGCCTCACATCCCAGGGATGAAGCTGCCTTGACCATGGTGGATAAGCTTTTTGATGTGCTGCTGGATTCAGTTTGCCAGTATTTTATTGAGGATTTTCGCATTGATGTTCATCAGGGATATTGGCCTGAAATTTTTTTGTTGTTGTTGTGTCTGTGCCAGGTTTTGCAATCAGGATGATGCCTCTTTGTACCTCTGATAGAATTTGGCTGTGAATCTGTCTGATCCTGGGCTTTTTTTTTTTTTTTTATTTGTAGGCTGTTGATTACTGCCTCAATTTCAGAACTTTTTATTAGTCTATTCATGGATTTGACTCCTTCCTGGTTTAGTCCTGGGAGGGTGTATGTGTCCAGCAATTTATCCATTTCTTCTAGATTTTCTAGTTTATTCACGTAGAGGTGTTTATAGTATTCTCTGCTGGTAGTTTGTATTTCTGTGGGATTGGTGGTGATCTCCCCTTTATCATTTTCTATCGTGTCAATTTGATTTTTCTATCTTTTCTTCTTTATTAGTCTAGTTAGTGGTCTATCTATTTTGTTAATCTTTTCAAAAAACCAGCTCCTGGATTCATTGATTTTTTTTTGAGAAATGTTTTATGTCTCTATCTCCTTCAGCTCTGCTTTTGTCTTAGTTATTTCTTGTCTTCTGCTAGCTTTTGAATTTGTTTGCTCTTGCTTCTCTAGTTCTTTTAATTGTGATGTTGGGGTGCCCATTTCAGATCTTTCCAGATTTCTGATGTGGACATTTAGTGCTATAAATTTCCCTCTTAACACTGCTTTAGCTGTGTCCCAGAGATTCTAACACGTTGTCTCTTTGTTCTCATTGGTTTCAAATAACTTCTTTATTTCTGCTTTAATGTCTGTCTTTACCCAGTAGTCATTTAGGAGCAGATTGTTCAATTTTCATGTAGTTGTATGGTTTTGAGTGCATTTCTTTATGTTGAGTTTTAATTTGATTGTACTGTGGTCTGAGAGACTGTCTGTTATGATATCAGTTCTTTTGCATTTGCTAAGGAGTGTTTTACTTCCAATTATGTGATTGATTTTAGAATAAGTGCTATGTGGCACTGAGAAGTATGTATATTCTGTTGATTTGGGGTGGAGAGTTCTGTAGATCTCTATTGGATCCACTTGGTCCAGAGCTGACTTTGAGTTCTGAATATCCTTGCTAATTTTCTGTCTCGTTGATCTGTCTAATACTGACAGTGGGATGTTAAAATCTCCCACTATTATTGTGTGGGAATCTAAGTCTCTTTGTAGTTCTCTAAGAACTTGTTTTATGAATCTGGGTGCTCCTGTATTGGGTGCATATATATTTAGGATAGTTAGCTCTTCTTGTTGCATTGATCCCTTTACTATTATGTAATACCCTTCTTTGTCATTTTTGATCTTTGTTAGTTTAAAGTCTGTTTTATCAGAGACTAGGATTGCAACCCCTGCTTCTTTTTTTCCTTTCCATTTGCTTTGTAAATATTCCTCCACCCCTTTATTTTGAGCCTTTACGTGTCTCTGCATGTGAGATGGGTCTCCTGAATACAGCACACTGATGGGTCTTGACTCTCTATCCAATATGCCAATCTGTGCCTTTTAATTGGGGCATTTAGCCCATTTACATTTAAGGTTAATATTGTTATATCTGAATTTGATACTATCTTCATGATGCTACCTGGTTATTTTGCACATTCGTTGATGCAGTTTCTTCATAGTGTCATTGGTCTTTATATTTTGGTGTGTTTTTGCAGTGGCTGGTACGAGTTTTTCCTTTCCATATTTAGTGCTTCCTTCAGGAGCTCTTGTAAGGCATGCCTGGTGGTGACAGAATCCCTGAGCATTTGCTTGTCTGTAAAGAATTTTATTTCTCCTTCGCTTATGAAGCTTAGTTTGGCTGGATATGAAGTTCTTGGTTGAAAATTATTTTCTTTAAGGATGTTGAATTTTGGCCCCCACTCTCTTCTGGCTTGTAGGGTTTCTGCAGAGAGATCTGCTATTAGTCTGATGGGCTTCCCTTTGTGGGTAATCTGACCTTTTTCTCTGGCTGCCTTTAACATTTTTCCTTCATTTCAACCTCAGAGAATTTGTCAATTATGTGTCTTGGGGTTGCTCTTCTCAAGGAGTATCTTAGTGGTGTTCTCTATATTTCCTGAATTTGAAAGTTGGCTTATCTTTCTATGTTGGGGAAGTTCTCCTGGATAGTATCCTGATGTATGTATCCAACTTGGCTCCATTCTCCCCATCACTTTCAGGTACACCAGTCAATCATAAGTTTGGTCTTTTCACATAGTTCCATATTTCTTGGAGGCTTTGTTCATTCCTTTTCATTCTTTTTTTTCTAATCTTGTCTTCATGCCTTATTTCAGTAAGGTGATCTTCAATCTCTGATATCCTTTCTTCTGCTTGATCAACTCAGCTATTGATTCTGGCATATGCTTCACGAAGCTCTCATGCTGCATTTTTCAGCTTCAGCAGGTCATTTATGTTCCTCTCTAAACTGGTTATTCTAATTAGCAGTTCCTGTAACCTTTTATCAAGGTTCTGAGCTTCCTTGCATTAGGTTAGAACATGCTCCTTTAACTCAGAGGAGTTTGTTATTATCCACCTTCTGAAGCCTACTTCTGTCAGTTCATCAATCTCATTTTCTATCCAATTTTGTGCCCTTGCTGGAGAGGAGTTATGATCATTTGGAGAAGATGCATTCTGGTTTTTGGAATTTTCAGCATTTTTGCCCTGGTTTTTCCTCATCTTCATGGATTTATCTACCTTTGATCTTTGAGGTTGATGACCTTTGGATGGGGTTTGTGTGTGTGGGTGGGTGGGGGGGGGGGTCTTTTTTGTTGATGTTGATGTTGTTGTTTTCTGTTTGTTAGTTTTTCTCCTAACAGCCAAGCCCCTCTTCTGCAGGTCTGCTGCAGTTTGCTGGAGGTCCACTCCAGGCCCTATTTGCTGGGTATCACCAGCAGAGGCTACAAAACAGCAAAGATTGCTGCCTGCTTCTTCCTCCAGAAGCTTCGTCCCAGAGGAGCACCAGCCTGATGCCAGCTGGAGCTCCCCTGTATGAGGTGTCTCTCGACCCCTGTTGGGAGGTTCTCTCAGTCAGGAGGCACAGGGATCAGGGACCCACTCGAGGAGGCAGTCTGTCCCTTAACAGAACTGGTGGACTGTGTGGAGAGAATCCCCCTTGTCGGGATCAGCTGCTCTCTTCAGTGCTGGCAGGCAGGAATGATTTAATCCACTGAAGCTGTGCTCACAGCTGCCCCTTCCCCCAGGTGCTCTGTCCCAGACAGATGAGAGTTTTATCTGTAAGCCCCTAATTGGGGCTGCTGCTTTTCCTTCAGAGATGCCCTACCCAGTGAGGAGGAATATAGAGAAGCAGTCTGGCCACAGCTGCTTTGCTGCACTGTGGTGGATTCTGCCCAGTCCAAACCTCCCAGCCTTCTTAGCACTATCGGGGGAAAGTCACCTACTAAAGCCTCAGTAATGGCAGATGCCCCTTCCCCCACCAAGCTCGATGATCCCAGGTCGACTTCAGACTGTTGTGCTAGCAGTGAGAATTTCAAGCCAGTCATTTTTAGCTTGCTGGGCTCTGTGGGAGTGGGACCCACTGAGCTAGACCACCTGGCTCCCTGGCTTCAGCCCCCTTTTCAGGGGAGTGAACGGTTCTGTCTCACTGGGGTTCCAGGTGTCACTGGGGTAGGAAAAAAACTCCTACAGCTAGCTTGGTGTCTGCCCAAACAGTCACCAAGATTTGTGCTTGAAACCCAGGACCGTGGTGGTGTAGGCACATGAGGGAATCTCCTGGTCTGCAGATTGCAAAAACCATGGGAAAAGCGTAGCACCCAGCCCGGGTAGCACAGTCTCTCATGGCTTCCCTTGGCAGGGGGAGGGAGGTCCCCCTGGCCCTTGCATTTCCTGGGTGAAGCGATGCCCCATTCTGATTCTGCTCACTCTCCATGGGTTGCACTCACTGCCTAACCAGTCCCAATGAGATTAACTGGGTAGCTCAGTTGGAAATGCAGAAATCATCCACCTTCTGCATTGGTGTCTCTGGGAGCTGCAGACTGGAGGTGCTCCTATTCTGCGATCTTGGCACCTCACCTTTTTCTCTTTGTTCTTCTCTCACTCTCTCCTTCAGAAATCTGAGTGAATAATTTCATCTTCCATCTTCCTAAAGTACATGCTTGTATGTGTTTTCTTACAGTAAGTTCATCTTTCTTCTTGAATATATAGTAGATCTCTGTAAACTGAAATTTTCTCAAGCAGGAGAGCCAGTTCTTAAGCATCTGAGTAAACCCTGGACCACTTCCACATCACATCGTATTTGTCTGCCTCTTTTTTGCCCATCTCTCCGCTAGCCCCATCACATTTGAAGAAGGGTGAGAACCATGTCTTCTTCACCATTGTATCCCAAGTGTCTGCCACAGAGCCTGGCACATAGTAGGCTCAGTGAAAACTTGTGGAATCAATAATAGCCCTCCCATTTCTTTGACCTCTTTGACCCTGTGATTTGGTCCTCCTGTTTTATTCAGCAACCACTGCTTTTACTTGTAGTTTCCTACTTCACCTCTCAGACCTCAAACTCTGAAATGCCTTCCAGCTACCCAAACTTTCTGTCTTCTGGTGAACTTGTTCAACTCCATCTTTGTGACTGATGGCCCCCGGCCTCTCCTTATTCTTTCAGTCAGTCCCCCTCTGACTTCCCTCACCTCCCTTCCCTGTCCAACATTCCGCTCTGTTCTTTCCAGAGCCTTGGCTAGGGTGGGGTCACTGGGGCACAGAAATTTACAGGGCACCACATTTTTCTCCCACCACCTCTCTGGTCTCAGTTGGAAGCCTCACCCTGGCCCCAGGCCAGCCCACTTGGCAGCAGCAGAGATGGATGGAGCGAGAGGCCTGAGGTCAAGGGCTCAGAGCACACCAGCCAGGGGACCTTTTGTGCGTAGGGCTGCCCCTTCCCCCACCACGAGCAGCTTCCATTGAAGAGAAGGCGAGTTTCACACTGCTTGCCCTGGGTGCCAGAAATGTTAGTTAGGACTCTGGTTCTGTCCCTGCTTCCCTCACCCCTTGATATTGTGCCAATCTCCATGCTGTTTTCTCTGCTTCAGAGCTACAGCAAGCCCTGTTGCTGGGCTCCCTGGGATCACTACCAGTCCCTGCTGCCTTTCCTTGGTGGACACTTGATGGCTGCTCAGCCATCTTTGTAACTGAATATTCATATTGGGGTATATTTGTGTTGCAGGATGCAGGATAGAGAGAGAGAGAGAGAGAGATTGAGAGACTTGAGCTGAGCTGCATAGGACTACCAAAAGAAGGCACAAGCCCCTTCACCTCTCTGAGACTCCTTTTCCTCATCTGTAAAATGGGAATGATAATAAAATTCACCTTATAGCATGTTCTAAGGAAAAAAGTGCATGGCAGAGTGTTTGGCACATATGATAATCATTCCATAGACATAACTTCTCCTCTCTTAGTTTTGAATAATCTTCCTTTAGTCTACTTTTTCCAAGACAGCGGTGAGAATTAGATAAGAAAACTAGTGATCACACCTACTATAGTAGGTTTGATAAATGTTAGTTATGGCCAACTCCAGAGGCCAGGCGGTAGCTTTTCTTCTCCCAACCCACCTCACTACATAACGCCAACCCAGTCAGTAAGCTGAAAGACTCCTAAGAAAGCTTTTCTTTCAGGATATACAAATAAAACATTTTGAGCTGATGTCAAGAATGCTCATTGCCATCAACTTTGTCATAAAGAGGTCAGCCTTGGGTTTCAAATTCTGCCACTGAGTATTGGATTCCTTCTTCAGTGCAGTGGAAATTTTAAATGCAGCTAAAATCAAAGTCAGTTCTTCATATTGCTGGGTTTTAATAATCCCAGGCACATTATCATCCATGTTTTGGAAATTACAACCAAGCCCTAGGTAAGAATTGCAAAAACAAAAATAGGTTCCTGTAGAGTCCTTTACTTCCTTTTCCCCAAATGCATTTCTTTTTCCAAAGTCCAGCATTCTATGTGCACGTTCATTATATGTTGTTTCCAGCTGACTTACTCTTTAGAAAAGTCGTAACCACAGGAAATGCATGCCCTGGAAGTGACTCAGGCATTACAATAGCACATATCCTTCACTCTTAGCCAGGCCTCCAAGGAAAGTTGACCAGTGGACTCACCACTCCATATAAACTAAATCAGATGGGATCTCTATTTGCCATACTTGGAAACATGTGATCATGTTAACATTTCTTTTTTTTTTTAAACAAATGAGTGATGTTTTAAACTAGTTCATAGCATTTTCTGAGCAAAATATTTTAATTTTGATGATGCTCAGTGTAATTTTTTTTTCTTTTATGGTTGTGCTTTTGGTATAAAGTCTAAAAGCCCCGGTCCTAAAGACTTTCTCTTATGCTTTTTATTTTTTCTGAAAGTCTTATATTTTATATTTAAGTCTACAATCCATTTTGAGTTAATTTTCATAATAGGTGTGAGATTTAGGCCGAGGTTCATTCTTTTGCCAATGTATGTCCAATTGCTTCAGCATCACTTGTTGAAAAGACTATACTTCCTCCATTGAATTACTTTTGCACCTTTGTCAAACATCATTTGGACATGTTGATATGGATCTGTTCCTGGGTTCTCTATTTTATTTATTTGATCTATTAGATCAATGTCTATTACTCAGCCAATACCACACTGTGTTGATTACTATAGCTACGTAATAACACTTAATATTAGGTACAGTGACTATTCCCACATAATTCCTATTTTTTTAAAGATCGTTTTAGCTACTCTAGGGCCTGTAGCTTTCCAAATAAATTTTAGAATAAGCTTGTCTAGCTATGCCTACCAAAATCCTTACTGGTATTTTGGTGGGAATTGCATTGGATTTATAGATAAATCTGGGAACAAGTGACATCTTTTCTATGTTGAGTCTTCCAATCCATAAACATAACATGTATCTGCAATTACTTTAGGTATCCTTTGATTTTTTTTTTTTTCTATAGAGTTGTTTAAGCTCCTTATATATTCTGGCTGTTAATCCCTTCCCAGATGAGTAGTTTGCAGACATTTTTCTCCCATTCTGTGGGTTGTCTCTTCACTTTGTTGATTACATCTTTTGCTGTGCAGAAGCTTTACAACTGGATGTGATCCCATTTGTGTACCTTTGTTTTGGTTGTCTGTGCCTGTGGGCTTGTGGGGTATTGCTCAAGAAATTTTCACCCAGACCAAAGTTCTAGAGATTTTCCCCAATGTCTTCTTATAGTAGTTTCATAGTTTGAGGTCTTAGATTTAAGCCTTTAACCCATTTTGATTTAATTTTTGTATATGGTGAGAGATAGGGATCTGTTTCATTCTTCTACATATGGATAACCAGTTTTCCTAGCACCATTTATTGAAGAGACTGTCTTTACCCCAGTGTATGTTCTTGGTACTTTTGTCAAAAATGCACTCACTGTAGGTGTGTGGATTTGTTACTGGGTTCTCTATTCTGTTCCATTGGCCTATGTGTCTGTTTTTATGCTACTACCATAGTGTTTTGGTTACTATAGCTTTGTAGCATAATTTGAAGTCAGGTGATGTGACTCCTCCCATTTTGTTCTTTTTTTCTCAGGATAGCTTTGACTAGTCTGGGTCTTTTGTGGTTCCATATAAATTTTAGGATTGTTTTTTCTATTTGTGTGAAGAATATCATTGGTATTTTAATAGAAATTGCATTGAATCTGTAGATTACTTTGGGTAGTATGGACATTTTAACAATATTGATTCTTCCAATCCATGAACATCCATTTTTTGGTGTCTGCTTCAATTTATTTCTTCAGTGTTTTATAGTTTTTATTGTAGAGATCTTTCACTTCTTTGATTAATTCCTAGGTATTTGATTTTATTTGTATTTATTGTAAATGGGATTATATCTTGATTTCTTTTTCAGATTTTTCACTGTTGGCATATAGAAATGTTACTGATTTTTGTATGTTGATTTTGTATCCTGTAACTTCACTAGATTTATCAGTTCTAATGCTTCTTTTTTTTTTTTTTTTTTTTTTTGGTGGAGTCTTCAGGTTTTTCCAAAAGTAAGATAATATTATTTGCAAACAAGAATAATTTGACTTCTTCCATTCCACTTTGGATGCCCATTAATTCTTTCTCCTGTCTGATTGCTCTGGCTAGGACTTCCAGTACTATGTTGAATAACAGCAGTAACAGTGGGCATCCTTATCGTGTTCCAGATCTTAGAGGAAAGACTTTCAGTTTTTCCCATTCTTATTATACTACCTGTCAGTCCGTCATATATGGCTTTTATTACATTGAGTTTTGTTCCTTCTATCCCCAGTATTATTAGTATTGTTATTATAAAAGGATGTTAAATTTTATCAAATGACTTTCCATCATCAATTGAAATGATCATATGGTTTTTATCCTTCATTCTGTTTATATGATGTGTCACATTGATCGATTTTCATATATTGAACTAACCTTGCATCCCAGGGATAAATCCCACTTGGTCATGATGAATGATGTTTTTATTGTATTGTTGAATTTGATTTGCGAGTATTTTGTTGAGGATTTTTGCATCAATATTCATCAGAGAGATTGGTCTGTAGTTTTCTTTTTTTGATGTGACTTTGTCTATTACTTGGTATCAGAGTAATACTGGCATCATAGAATGAGTTTGGAAGTATTTCATCCTCCTCTATGTTTTGGAATAGTTTGAGTAGAATTAATATTAGTTCTTTAAACATTTGCTAGAATTCAGCAGTGCAGCCATCAAGTCCTAGGCTTTTCTTTACTCTGAGACTTTTATTACATCTTCTATCACATTATTGGTCTGTTCAGGTTTTGGATTTCTTCCCGGTTCCATCTTGGTAGGTTGTATGTGTCTAGGAATTTGTCTATTTCTTCTAGAATTTCCAATTTAATGGCATATGGTTGTTCTTAGTAGCCACTAATGATCCTTTGAATTTCTGCAGTAGCACTTGTAATGTCTCCTTTTTCATCTCTGATTTTACTTATTTGAATCTTTGCTCTTTTTTTCTTAGTCTGGCAAAAGGTTTGTCAGTTTTGTTTAACTTTTCCAAAAACAAAAAACAAAAAAAACAAATTTTTGTTTCATTTGTCTTCTGTATTGTTTTCTTCATTTCAACTTCATTTATTTCTGCTCTGATCTATATTATTTCTTTTCTTTAATTGGGGTTTGCTATGCTCTTGCTTTTTTAGTTCTTTAAGATGCACCATTAAGTTGTTTATTTGAAGTATTTCTTCTTTTTTGATGTAGGCCCCTATTGCTATAAAATTCCTTCATAGTAATGCTTTTGCTGTATCCCATAGATTTTGGTATGTTGTGTCTAGATTATCATTTGTTTCAATAAATTTTTTCAATTTTCTCATTAATTTATGCATTGACCCACTGGTCATTCAGGAAAATATTGTTTAATTTCTATGTATTTGAATAGTTTCCAAGATTTCTCTTATTAGTGATTTCTAGTTTTATCCCTTTATTGTCAGAGAAGATGCTTACTATTATTTCAGGTTTTTCTTTAAAATATTTTAAGACTTGTTTTGTGACCTGACAACATATGGTTTATCTTTGAGAATGATCCATGTGCTGAGGAAAAGAATGTGTATTATGCGGTTCTTGGATAAAATGTTCTATAAATATCTATTAGATCCATTTGGTCTATAGTGCAGATTAAGTCTCACGATTCTTTGTTGATTTTCTGTCTGGAACATCTGTCCAATGCTGAAAATGAGGGGTTGAAGTTTTCAGCTATTACTGTATTGGAGCCTATTTATCTTTTTAACTTGAATGATATTTGCTTTACATATCCATGTGCTCCCATGCTGGGTGTGTGTATTTTAAAATTGTTATATCCTTTTGTTGAATTGACCCCTTTATCATTACCAAGTGCCCTCCTTTGTCTCTCTTTATAGTTTTTGTCTTAATATCTATTTTGTCTGAGATAAGTATTACTTATTCCTGCTCTTTTTTGGTTTCCATTTGCATGGAATATTTTTTCCATCACTTTATTTTCAGTCTATGTGTGTCTTGATAGGTGAAATGTATTTTTTGTAGGCAACAGATCACTGGCTCTTATTTATTTTAAAATTAATTCAGCCACTCTGTCTTTTTATTGAAGAGTTTAGTCCATTTACATTCAATGTTATTATTGATAAGGACTTAGTCCTGCTGTTTCATTATTTGCTTTCTTTTTGTGTCTGTTTGTGGGCTTCTCTTCCTTCTTTCCTTCCTTCCTGCCTTCTTTTAGTGAAGGTGATTTTGTCAGGTGGTATGTTTTAATTTCTTGCTTTTTATTTCTTGTATATCCATTGTATGTTTCTTGGTTTGAGGTTACCATGAGTCTTGCAAATACTGTCTTATGTCTCTTAACCCATTATTTTAACCAGATAATGACTTAACGTATTTTGCATAAACAAACAAGCAAAAGAAAAACTAATAAAAATTCTGCTACCTATCTTATTCTTTTTGCTATTTAACTTTCTGTTGTTCCCATTTATATCTTATTGTACCATCTATGTATTGAAAAGTTTTTGTAGCTATTATTTTTGATTGGTTCATCATTTAGTCTTTCTATTTAAGATAAGAGTAGTTTATACAACTCAGTTACAGCATTATAATAGTCTGTGTTTTTCTGTGTGCTTACTATTACCAGTGAGTTTTGTACCTCCAGCTGATTTCTTCTGCTCATTAATGTCCTTTTCTTTTTGATTGAAGTACTTCCTTTAGCATTTCTTGTAGGACAGGTCTGGTATTGATGAAATCCCTCAGCTTTTGTTTGGGAAAATATTCCTCCTTCATCTTTGAATAATATTTTCACTGGATATACTATTCTAGGGTAAAAGTTTCTGTTTTACTTCAACGCTTTAAATATGTCGTGCCACTTTCTCCTGGCCTGTAAGCTTTCCACTGAAAAGTCTGCTGCTAGGAATATTGGAACTCCATTGGATGTTATTTGTTTCTTTTCTCTTGTTGTTTTTATGATTTTTTTAAGAATTTTTTTTGACCTTCGGGAGTTTGATTGTTAAATTCCTTGAGGTAGACTTCTTTGAGTTAAATCTGCTTGGTGTTCTATAATCTTCTTATACTTGGATGTTGATATCTTGCTCTGGGTTTGCAAGTTCTCTGTTATTATCCATTTGAAAACTATCTACCCCTATCTCTTTCTCTACCTTCTGTTTAAGGCCAGTAACTCTTAGTCGTGCCATCTTGAGATTTTCTAGATCTTGTAGGTATGCTTCATTTGTTTGTATTCTTTTTTCTTTTGTCTCCTCTATTTTCAAATAGCCTGTCTTAAGCTCACTAATTCTTTCTTCTGCTTCATCAATTCCGCTATTAAAAGACTCTAATGTGAGTGAAGAGGCAACCTACAGAATGGGATAAAATTTTTACAATCTACCCATCTGACAAAAGGCTAATACACAGAATCCACAAAGAACTTAAACAAATTTACAAGAAAAAATCAAACAACCCCATCAAAAAGTGGGCAAAGGATATGAACAGACACTTCTCAAAGGAAGACATTTGTGCAGCCAACAGACAACATGAAAAAATGCTCATCATCACTGGCCATCAGAGAAATGCAAATCAAAACCACAATGAGATGCCGTCTCACACCAGTTAGAATGTTGATCATTAAAAAGTCAGGAAACAACAGGTGCTGGAGAGGATGTGGAGAAATAGGAACAATTTCACACTGTTGGTGGGAGTGTAAACTAGTTCAACCATTGTGGAAGACAGTGTGGCAATTCCTCAAGGATCTAGAACTAGAAATACCATTTGACCCAGCCATCCCATTACTGGGTATATGCCCAAAGGATTATAAATCATGCTGCTATAAAGACGTATGCACACGTATGTTTATTGTGGCACTATTCACAATAGCAAAGACTTGGAACCAACCCAAATGTCCATCAGTGACAGACTGGATTAAGAAAATGTGGCACATATACACCATGGAATACTGTGCAGCCATTAAAAAGGGTGAGTTCATGTCCTTTGTAAGGACACGGATGAAGCTGGAAACCATCATTCTCAGCAAACTATCACAAGAACAGAAAACCAAACACCACATGTTCTCACTCATAGGTGGGAATTGAGCAATGAGAACACTTGGACACAGCAAAGGGAACATCACACACTGGGGCCTGAGGGGATGGGGGAGGGATAGCATTAGGAGATATACCTAATGTAAATGACGAGTTAACAGGTGTAGCACACCAACATGGCACATGTATACATATGTAACAAACCTGCACATTGTGCACATGTACCCTAGAATTTAAAGTATAATAAAAAATAAATAAAATAAAATAAAAGACTCTGATGCATTCTTAATTGTGTCAATTACATTATTCAACTCCAATATTCCTGCTTCATTTTAAAAAATGATTTCAATCTCTTTGTTAATTTTGTCTGATTGAATTCTGAATTCCTTCTCTGTGTTAACTTGAATGTCTTTGAGTTTGCCCAGCTATTTTGCATTCTCTGTCTGAAAGGTCACATATCTCTCTTTCTCTACAATTAGTTCCTGGTGACTTATTTAGTTCATTTGTTGAATTCATGTTTTCCTGGATGGTGTTGATGCTAGTAGATGTTCTTTGGTTTCTGGGCATTGAAGAGTTAGGTATTTATTGTAGTCATCATTGTCTGGGCTTCTTGTAGCCATCCTTCTTGGGAAGACTTTGTAGATATTTGAAAGGATTTGGGTGTTTTAATCTAAGTTGTATCTGCTTTAGGGGGCACCCCAAGCCCAGTAATGCTGTGGTTCTTCCAGAGTCATAGAGGTACTGCATTGATGGTCTTGGACAAGGTCCAGGAGAATTCTCTAAATTACCGGCAGAGACTCTTTTTTTTTTTTTTTTTTTTTAATACTTTAAGTTCTAGGGTACATGTGCACACCATGCAGGTTTGTTACATATGTATACATGTGCCGTGTTGGTGTGCTGCACCCATTAACTCGTCACTTACATTACGTATATCTCCTAATGCTATCCCTCCCCCCTCCCCCCACCCCATGACAGGCCCCTGTGTGTGATGTTCCCCTTCCTGTGTCCAAGTGTTCTCATTGTTGAATTCCCAGCTATGAGTGAGAACATGTACCAGCAGAGACTCTTATTCTCTTCCCTTACTTTCTCCCAAACAGAGTCTTTCTCTCTAAGCCACCTAGAGCAGGGGCTGGAATGATACAACCACCTCTGTGGCCACCATCACTAGGACTGGACTGGATCAGACCTGAAATCAGCATAGCACCAGGTCCTACCCAAGGCCTGCTGTAACCACTCTCTGGCTATGGCCTATGTTTGTTCAAGGCCCTGGAGCTTTACAATCAGCAAATTGCAAAGCCATCCAGGCCTTTTTCCTTCCCTTCATGATGATGAGTTTCCCCAGGCCCCAGATGGGTCCAGAGGTGCTGTCCAGGAGCCAGGGACTAGAGTTGAAAACCTTAGAAGTCTACCTGGTTATCTATTGTACTGTTGCTGAGCTAGCACTCAGACAATAAGATGCAGTCCTTTCCATTCTTTCCTGCCCTTTCCAAAGACAGAGGAGCCTCACTCCATGCCACTGCCACCACACACCATTAGGGAATATTTCCAGACTACCACTCATGTTTCCATTAGTCCCAAGGACTCTTCAGTCAGTTTGCGGTGAATGCTGCCTGGCCTGGGACTCACTCTTTAGGGCAGTAGATTCCCCTCTAGCCCAGGATAGGTCCAGAAATGCCATCTAAGAGCCAATTCCTGGAGTCAGGACCCCAAGAGCCCCCTTGGTCCTCTTACCGTCCCCTCACCTATGGCCAAGCTGGTACCTAAGGTGCAAGACAAAGTCCCCCGTACTTTTCGCTTTGCTCTTCTCAAGTGGAAGGACTCTCACTCTGTAGCCACCACAGGTGGAAATGTGCTGAGTCTCACCTGAAGTCACAAGTATCAGAGTCTCACCCAAGGCCCTTAATGTAGTACCTGGGTATCACTGTTGGTCATTCAGGTCCCAAGAGCTCTTCAGTTAGCAGGTTGTGAATCCTGCCAGGACTGGTTCCTTCCCTTCAAGGCAGCAGGTTCACTTCTTTCCCAGGGTATGTCCATAAATGTTATTTGGGAGATAGGCCTGGAAAAGGGACCTTGCACCTCTGACTGGTACTGTATCCTGGTCTATCTGAGATGGTACCCAAGATACAAGACAAAGTCTTCCTCATTCTTCCCTCTCTTCTCCTCAGGCAGAAGAAAGGGGTCTCCTTTGAAGGAATGAGCTGTGCATCCTGAGGTTGGGGGAGGGTGATGCCAGCACTCCCTTAGCCTCCCTGGCTGGTGTCTTAGTATGTCACGTGTTCCCCACCTCACTGTCTCTGGGCTCATTTCAGCAATAGGACTTAACCTAGGAGCTTCAGTCTTGTGGTCAAACTGCCTATCAAGTTTATTTGGAGCCCCAAAGCACTTTAGCTCATGATGGTGATGTTTGTGGGAAGTCAAGTTTAAACCACTGGGATCAGTGATTCCCCTCTGGATAGGGCTATTTTAAATGCTCGTTCCATGGGCATACATCAGCTGAATTTGGTCTGGTTTTGTTTTCTGTTATACTAGGATAGCACAGAGTTCAATGTCTCATAATTTTTGCATTCCCCCTCTCCCCAGAGCCCAGAAATGCTTTCTGCACCATGCTGCCTCTGCCGGAAGATGAGTGAGGGGTGGCATTGGCGATTCAAGACTGATTTTTGTACCCCTTCAGTGCCTCTTTCGGCAATATGAAGTTAAAATCAGGTACTGTGAGCACTCACCTGACTTTTGGTTCCTATGAAGGTGCTTTTTTGTGTAGGTACCTCTTATATTGGTGTCCTTGTGGGGAGAATAATCAGTGGGGCCTTTTATTTCACCATCTTTCTCTGCCTCCCTTTTTGGGATTTTCTATGTATACAATAATTTCCTTTACAAATAGGAAGTTTCATTCCTTCCTTTCCAAACTGTATGCCTTTGATCACATTTTCTTGCCTTATTAAAGGGCTAGAAATTCCAACAGTATGATGAATAAGAGTAGTGAAAGCTAACATCACTAGATATTAGGGGGAAAGCATTCAGCTTTTAACCATTATGTATGATGTTAGCTGTAGGTTTTTGTAGATGTTCTTTATCAACTTGAGATAATTCCCCTGTATTCCTAATTTACAGAGGTTTTGTTTTGTTCAACTTTTATTTTAAGTTCCAGGGCACTTGTGCAGGATGTGCAGGTTCATTACATAGGTAACCATGTGCCATGGTGGTTTGCTGCACAGATCATCCCATGACCTAGCTATTAAGCCCAGCATCCATTAGCTATTCTTCCTGATTTTCTCTCTCCCCCACCCTCCTGACAGGCCCCAGTATGTATTGTTCCCCCGATGTGTCCATGTGTTTTCATTGTTCAGCTCCTAGTTGTAAGTGAGAACATGCAATGTTTGGTTTTCTGTTCCTGTGTTAGTTTGCTGAGGATATTGGCTTCCAGCACTATACATGTCCCTCCAAAGGGCATGATGTCATTCCTTTTAATGTCTGCATAGTATTCCATGGTGTATATGTGCCACATTTATTTTGACCAGTCTATCATTCATGGGCATTTGGTTTGATTCTATGCCTACTATTGTAAATAGTGCTGCAATGAACATATGCATGGATGTATCTTTATAATAGAATGATTTATATTCCTATGGATATATACTTAGAAATTGGATCACTGGGTCAAATGGTATTTCTGCTTCTAGAACTTTGAGAATTGCTGCACTGTCTTCCACAATGGTTGAACTCATTTACACTCCCATGAACAGCATATAAGCATTCCTTTTTCTCTACATCCTCACCAGCACCTGTTGTTTCTTGGTTTTTATTAGCAATAGCCATTCTGACTGGTACAAGATGGTATCTTATTGTGGTTTTGATCTGCATTTCTCTAATGATCAGTGATGTTGAGCTTTTGTTCACATGCTTGTTGGCTGCATAAATATCTTCTTTTGAAAACTGTCTGTTCATGTCCTTTGCCCACTTTAATTTGGTTGTTTGGTTTTTTCTTGTAAATTTGTTTAAGTTCCTTGTAAACAGTGGATGTTAGACCTTTGTCAGATGGAAATGTTGCAAAAATTTTCTCCCATTCTATAGGTTGTCTGTTCACTCTGAAGATAGTTTCTTTTGCTGTGCAGAAGCTTTTTAGTGTAATTAGATCCCATTTGTCAATTTTTGCTTTTGTTGCAATGGCTTTTTGCATTTTTATCATGAAATCTTTACCTGCGCCTATGTCCTGAATGGTATTGCCTAGATTTTATTCCTGAGTTTTTACAGTTTTGGGTTATACATTTAAGTCTTTAATCCATCTTGAGTTAATTTTTGCATAAGGTGTAAGGAAAGCATCCAGTTTTAATTTTCTGCATATGGTTAGCCAGTTCCCCCTGCACCATTTATTAAATAGGGAATTATTTCTTCAATGCTTGTTTTTCGTCAGATTTGTCAAAGATTACATGGTTGTAGTTGTGCAGTCTTATTTCTGAGTTCTCCATTCTGTTCCATTGATCTATGTGTCTGCTTTTGTATTTGTACCATGCTGTTTTGGTTACTCTAGTCTTGTAGTATAATTTGAAGTCAGGTAGCATGATGCCTCCAGCTTTGTACTTTTTGCTTAGGGTTGTCTTGGCTATTCAGACTCTTTTTTGGTTCCATATGAATTTTAAGATAGTTTTTTTCTAATTCTGTAAAGAATGTCAATGGTAGCTTAATAGAAATAGCATTGAATCTATAAATTGCTTTGGGCAGTATAACTATTGTCATGATTGATTTTTCCTATCCATGAGCATGAAATGTTTTTCCATTTGTTTCTCCTCTCTGATTTCCTTGAACAGTGGTTTGCAGTTCTCCTTGAAGAGGTCCTTCACTTTCCTTGTTAGCTGTATTCCTAGGTATTTTATTCTTTTTGTAGCAATCATGAATGGGAGTTTATTCATGATTTAGCTCTTGGCTTGCCTATTGTCAGTATATAGGAATGCTAGCAATTTTTGCACACTGATTTTGTATCCTGAGACTTTGCTGAAGTTGCTTAAGAAGCTTCTGGGCTGATGCATTGCCAAGACAATCCTAAGCCAAAAGAACAAAGCTGGATGCATCATGCTACCTGACTTCAAACTATACTACAAGGCTACAGTAACCAAAACAGCATGGTACTGGTACCAAAACAGAGATATAGACCAATGAAACAGAATAGAGCCCTCAGAAATAATACCACACATCTACAACCATCTGATCTTTGACAAACCTGACAAAAACAAGAAATGGGGAAAGGATTCCCTATTTAATAAATGGTGCTGGGAAAACTGGCTAGCCAAATGTAGAAAGCTGAAACTGGATCCCTTCCTTACACCTTATACAAAATTAATTCAAGATGGATTAAAGACTTAAATGTTAGACCTAAAACTATAAAAGTCCTAGAAGAAAACCAGGCAATACTATTCAGGACATCGGCATGGGCAAGGACTTCATGTGTAAAACACCAAAACAATGGCAACAAATGCCAAAATTGACAAATGGGATCTAATTAAACTAAAGAGCTTCTGCACAGCCAAAGAAACTACCATCAGAGTGAACAGGCAACCTACAGAATGGGAGAAAATTTTTGCTGTCCACCCATCGGACAAAGGGCTAATATCCAGAATCTACAAAGAACTTAAATAAATGTACAAGAAAAAATCAAACAACCCCATCAAAAAGTGGGCAAAGGATATGAACAGACACTTCTCAAAAGAAGACATTTATGCAGCCAACAGACACATGAAAAAATGCTCATCATCACTCGCCATCAGAGAAATGCAAATCAAAACTACAATGAGATACCATCTCATACCAGCTAGAATGGCAATCATTAAAAAGTCAGGAAACAACAGGTGCTAGAGAGGATGTGGAGAAAGGAATGCTTTTACACTCTTGGTGGGATTGTAAACTAGTTCAACCATGGTGGAAGACAGCTTGGCAATTCCTCAAGGATCTAGAACTAGAAATAGCATTTGACCCAGTGATCCCATTACCGGGTGTATATAAATCATGCTACTATAAAGACACATGCACACATATGGTTATTGTGGCACTATTCACAACAGCAAAGACTTGGAACCAACCCAAATATCAATCAATGATAGACTGGATTAAGAAAATGTTGCATATATACACCATGGAATACTATGCAGCCATTAAAAAGGATGAGTTCATATCCTTTGTAGAGACATGGATGAAACTGGAAACCATCATTCACAGCAAACTATCGCAAAGACAGAAAACCAAACACCACATGTTCTCACTCATAGGTGGGAATTGAACAATGAGAACACTTGGACACTGGATGGGGAACATCACACACTGGGACCTGTCATGGGGTCAGGGGATCGGGGAGGGATAGCATTAGGAGAAATACCTAATGTAAATGACAAGTTAATGGGTGCAGCATACCAACATGGCACATATAGACATATGTAACAAACCTGCACATTGTGTACATGTACCCTAGAACTTAAAGTATAATAAAAAGAGAAAGAAAGAAAGAAAGAAAGAAAGAAAGAAAGAAAGAAAGAAAGAAAGAAAGAAAGAAAGGAAGGAAGGAAGGAAGGAAGGAAGGAAGGAAGGAAGGAAGGAAGGAAGGAAGGAAGGAAGGAAGAAAGAAAGAGAGAGCAAGCTTCTCGGCTGAGACAATGGGTTTTTCTAGATATAGAATTATATCATCTGCAAACAAGGATAATTTGACTTCCTTTCTTCCTATTTGAATACCTTTTGTTTCTTTTTCTTGCCTGATTGCTGTCACCAGAACTTTCAATACTATGTTCAATAGGAGTGGTGAGAGAAGGCATCCTTGTCTTGTGCTGGTTTTAAAAGGGAATGCATCCAGCTTTTGCCCATTCGGTTTGATATTGGCTGTTGGTTTGTCATAAATGGCACTTATTATTCTGAGTATTTCCCTTCAATACATAGGTTATTGAGAGTTTTTAACATGAAGACATGTTGAATTTCACTGGAGGCCTTTTCTACATCTATTGAGATAATCATGTAGTTTTTGTCTTTAGTTATGTTTATGTGATGAATTACAGTTATCGATTTGCTTATGTTGAACCAACCTTGCATCCTGGGGATGGAGCCAACTTGACAGTGCTAGATTAGCTTTTTGATGTGCTGCTGGATTCGGTTCGCCAGTATTTTTTTGAGGATTTTTGCATTGATGTTTATCAGGGATATTGGCCTGAAGTTTTCTTTTTTTGTTGTATCTCTGCCAGGTTTTGGTATCAAGATGATGCTGGCTTCATAAAATGAGTTAGGGAGGAGTCCCTTCTTTTCAATTCCTTTCTGATTAGTGCTTTCTTCAGTTTGGAGTAGTTTCAGTAGAAATGGTACCAGCTCTTATTTGTACCTCTGGTAGAATTCAGCTCTAAATCCATCTAGTACTGGGCTTTCTTTTTCTTTTTGTTTTGGTTGTAGGCTATTTATTACTGAGTCAATTTCAGAACTTGTTATTGGTCTATTCAGGTGTTCAATTTTTTCCTGGTTCAGTCTTGGGAGGGTGTATGTGTCCAGGAATTTATCCGTTTCTTCTCGATTTTCCAGTGTATATGCATAAAGGCATTTATAGTATTCTCTGATGGTTGCTTGTATTTTGGTAGAGTCAGTGGTGATATCCCCTTTATCATTTCTTATTGTGTCTATTGGATTCTTCTTTTATTTTCTCTCTATTAGTTTAGCTAGCAGTCTATTTTACTAATTTTTTTCAAAACATAACAAAACAAAACGAAAACCAGCTTCTTGATTCGTTGAGATTTTGAATGGCATTTTGCGTCTCTATCTCCTTCAGTTTTACTCTGATCTTAGTTAATTTTTGCCTTCAGCTAGCTTTGGGGTTTGTTTGTTCTTAGTTCTCTCATTCTTTTAGTTGTGATATTAAGTTGTTAATTTGAGATTTTTCTATCCTTTTCATGTGGGCATTTAGTGCTATATATTTCCCTCTTACACTGCTTGTGATGGTTAATACTGAGTGTCAACGTGAATGGATTGAAGGATGCAAAGTATTGTTCCTGGGTGTGTCTGTGAGGGTGTTGCCAAAGGAGATTAACATTTGAGACAGTGGACTGGGAAAAGCAGACCCACACACAATCTGCATGAGCACAATCTAATCAGCTGCCAGTGTGTCCAGAATAAAAGCAGGCAGAATAACGTGGGAAGACTATGCTGGTTTAGTCTTCTGGTCTACATCTTTCTCTTGTGCTGGATGCTTCCTGCCCTTGAACATCGAACTCCAAGTTCTTCAGCTTTGGGACTCGGACTGGCTTCCTTGCTCCTTAGCTTGCAGACGGCCTCACCTTGTGATCGTGTGACCTCACCTTGTGATCGTGTGAGTCGATACTCCTTAATAAACTCTCCTTTATATATACATCTATCCTATTAGTTCTGTCCCTCTAGAGAACCCTGACTAATACACTGCTTTCACTGTGTCCGAGAGATTCTGGTATGTTGGCTCTTTGTTCTCATTAATTTCAAAGAACTTCTTGATTTCTGCCTTAATTTCATTATTTACCCAGGAGTCATTCAGGAGCAGGTTGTCTAATTTTCATGAAGTTGTGTGTTTTTGAATGAATTTCTTAGTCTTGAGTTCTAGCTTTATTGTGCTGTTGTCTGAGAAACTGTTATAATTTCAGTTCTTTTGTACTTGCTGGGGAGTATTTTACTTCTGATTATGTGATCAATTTTAAAGTGCCAGGTGGTGATGAAAAGAATGTACATTGTGTTCTTTTGGGGTGAAGAGTTCTATAGATATCTATTAGGTTCACTTGATCCAGAGCCAAGTTCAGGTTCTGAATATCTGTGTTAATTTTCTGTCTCAGTGATCTGTCTAATATTGTCAGTGGCGTGTTAAAGTTTCCCACTATTATTGTGTGGGAGTCTAAATCTCTTTGTAGGTTTCTAAGAACTTACTTTATGAATTTGGGTGCTCCTGTATTGGGTGCATGTATATTCAGGATAGTTAGCTCTTCTTGTTGACTTGAACACTTTACCATTATGTAATGTCCTTGTTTGTCTTTTTTAATCTTTGTTGGTTTAAAGTGTGTTTTGTCAGAAACTAGAGCCCCTGCTTTTTTCTGTTTTCCATTTGCTTGGTAAATTTTCCTCCATCCCTTTATTTTGAGCCTACATGTGTCTTTGCATGTGAGATGGGTCTTTCAAAGACAGCATATTGATGGGTCTTGACTCATTATCCAGCTTGCCATTCTGTGTCTTTAATTAGGGCATTTAGCCCATTTACATTTAAGGTTAATATTGCTATGTGTTAATTTGATCTTGTCATCATGATGCTAGCTGGTTATTTTGCGGACTTGTTTCATGGTTGCTTCAGAGTGTCCCTTATCTGTGTACTTCAGTATGTTTTCGTGGTGGCTTGTAACAGTTTTTCCTTTCTAATTTAGTGCCTTCTTCAGGAGCTCTTGCAAGGCAGGCCTGGTGGTGATGAACTCCCTCAGCATTATGCTTGTCTGAAAAGGATCTTATTTCTCCTTTGCTTCTGAAGCTTAGTTTGGCCAGATATGAAATTCTAGGTTGGAAATTCTTTTATTTAATAATGTTGAATATTGGCCCCCAATCTCTTCTGGCTTGTGGGGTTTCTGCTGAGAGGTCCACTGTGAGTCTGATGGGCTTCCCTTTGTAGGTGACCTGGTCTTTCTCTGTGGCTGCCCTTAACGTTTTTTTCTTTCATTTTGACCTTGGAGAATCTGATGATTTTTTGTGTTGGGGTTGATCTTCTCATGGAGTATCTTACTGGGGTTCTCTGGATTTCCTGAATCTGAGTTTTTGTCTGTCTTGCTAGGTCGGGGAAGTTCTCCTTGATGATATCCTGAAGTGTGTTTTCCAAGTTGATTCCATTCTCCCCATCTCTTACAGGTACCCTAAGCAGTCATAGTTTCGGTCTTTTTACATAATTCCATATTTCTCAGAGGTTTTGTTTGTTCCATTTCATTCTTTTTTTCTCTATTATTGTCTGCCTGTCTTATTTCAGAAAGACAGTCTTCAAGCTCTGAGATTCTTTTCTCCACTTCGTCTATTCTGCTATTGGTACTTCTGATTGCATTGTGAAGTTTTCGTGTTGTGTTTTTCAGCTTAATCAGGTCAGTTATGTTTCTGTCTAAACTGGCTATTCTGGTTATCGGCTCCTGTATAGTTTTATTTTAATTCTTCGCTTCTTTGTATTGGGGTTACAACATGCTTTTTTAAGCTCAGTGAAGTTCATTATTACCCACCTTCTTTTTTTTTTTTTTTTTTTTTTTTTTTTTGAGACGGAGTCTCGCGCTGTGTCACCCAGGCTGGAGTGCAGTGGCGCGATCTCGGCTCACTGCAAGCTCCGCCTCCCAGGTTCAGGCCATTCTCCTGCCTCAGCCTCCGAGTAGCTGGGACTACAGGCGCCCGCCACCACGCCCGGCTAGTTTTTTGTATTTTTAGTAGAGACGGGGTTTCACCATGTTAGCCAGGATGGTCTCGATCTCCTGACCTCGTGATCCGCCCGCCTCGGCCTCCCAAAGTGCTGGGATTACAGGCTTGAGCCACCGCGCCCGGCTATTACCCACCTTCTGATGTCTACTTCTGTCAATTCAACCATCTCAGCCTGAGTCTCATTCTGTGCCCTTGCTGGAGAGGTGTTGTGGTCACTTGAAGGAGAAAAGGCACTCTAGCTTTCTGAGTTTTCAGCGTTTTTCTGTTGATTCTTTCTCATCTTTGTGGGGTTATCTACCTTTGATCTTTGAGGTTGCTGACCTTTGAATGGGGTTTTTTTATGGAGTTGTTTTTGTTGATGTTGTTGTTGCTTTGTTTGTGTGCTTCTCTTTTATCAATGAGGCCACTCTTCCATAGTGCTGCTTCCGTTTTCTGGGGGTCTGCTCCAGACTGTAGCTGCCTCCATTTTTTCTGTACCTGGAGATATCACCAGTGAAGGCTGCAAAACAGCAAAGATGGCAGCCTGCTCCTTTCTGTGGGTGCTCCATCCCAGGAGGGTACTGACCTGTTTCCCATCAGAGTGCTCCTGTAGGAGGTGTCTGGAGACCCCTGTTGAGAGGTCTCACCCAGTCAGGAGGAATGAGATCAGAGACCCACCAAAATCAGCAGTCTGGCTGCTTTTTGATAGAACTGGTTTGCTGAATTGTGGGAACCCTTCCTCATGCAGACCACTTGGTCTCTCCAGAGCCACAGGCTGAAAAGGCTGAGTTGACTGAACCACAGAGACAGTGGCTCTCCCTCCCGCTGGGGTCTCCATCCCAGGGAGAGATCAGAGTTGTAACCATGGCTGGAGTTGGTGAAAGTCCCTCAGGGAAGCCCTGCCCAGTAAGGAGGGAGGGATCAGGGTCCCACTTACAGCAGCAGTCTGGCAACGATCTGGCACAGCAGCTGTGCTGCGTTGTGGGGCACTCCTCCTTATCCAGACCACCTGTACTCCCCAGAGCCAGCAGGCTAGAATGGTTGAGTCCACTGAACCACCTGTTTTGTTTTTTAATTATGAATGGCTCTTGGATTTTGTCAACTGCTTTGTCTGAATCAATTTACATGACATTTGAGTTTTTCTTCTTTAACTTGTTGATATGGTGGATTGCATTGGCTGATTTTTTTTTGTGATTGATTTCTGAACATTGAAGCAACTTTGGTGAAGTAAAAAGAATTCAGTCATGGTGTATAATTATTTTATACTGTAGGTGAGTAAGATTTTCATCAACTCTCTTAAAGTTTCTGACTGGGTCTAAAAATAAAACTGAAAAAGACAGATTAAAAGGAAAAAAAAGACAAAATTTTTAGCATAAGTATTATGTGACATTGGAGCCTTCAGAAATGATGATCCAAAGAAAAAGGGAAACCTGTGTATTTTTATGCTTAGGTTTAATGAAGAGTAGACAGTTGTGGAGAAGTATGATTGGACAAAGGTTATATGATCTAAAGATAATTAACTGGGGTAGCTTCACAAGGCCTGTTTGTTCAGATTCTTCTGTGTTTCTGTGTTTTCAGAGACAAGGAAGTTCCTTTCCTCTGGCTATGAAGTTTGCACTGTCACATTACAGTCTTATGACCTGCTTCAGGGGAGAGTAAAAAAATTCTTTCTAGGTTTTATGACCTTCTTTAGAAGAGAAAAGCAGGAGTAGGTAGATGAGAGGGCCCTTCCTGCTTCTGTCATTTTCTCAAATTCCTTCAGCTTAAAATAACTCAGTATGCTAAAGTTCCATATTTTGGGTTTGTGTGTCCTAAACCCTGTGAATACATTGCTGTAGTTAATCTGCTTTTTTTTTTTTTAGTACTTTTGAATTGAAATTTATCATACTATTTTTCTGTAGGTTTTCTTTTTTTTTTTTTTAATCAGGGTAATACTTGCCTCAGAAAATGGGTTCCCTCTTCTATTTTCTGAAAGAATATGTATAAGATTGCTGGTAATTCTTTAAATGTTTGGTAGAATTCTCCAGTGAAACCACATGGGCCTGGATATTTTATTTTTGGGGTGTTTTTAATTACAAATTCAGTTTCTTTAGTGGTCATAGGACAACTCAGAATGTCTATTTTATCTTAGTTTGAGTTTTGGTAGTTTGTGGTTTTTGAGGGATTGGTCTATTTCTCCTGTCAAATTTATGGTACTAAAGTTATTTGTAGTAATCTCTTATTTACCTTTTAATAAACACAGGTTCTTTAGTGATATCCCCTGCTTCATTTCTGATGTTTATTTGTGTCTTCTTTTTGTCAGTGTTGCTACAGGTTTACTAGTTTTATTGATTTTCCCCGTAAAGAATCAGTGCTGTGTTTCATTGATTTTCTCTACTGTTTCTGTTTCCAGTTCAATTGATTTCTGCTTGCACCTTTGCCATTTCCCTTCTTATGCTTGTTTGGGTGTCTTTCACTCTTCTTTTTCTCATTTTTTGAGGTAGAAACTTAGATAATTAATTGAAACTGTCTTCTTTTCTGATGTAATTATTTAGTGTATAAATTTTCTTGTCTTCACTGCCAAAGCTACATTCCATGTATTTTGGCATGTTGTGTCTTTTTAAAATATTTTAGTAGACTTCATGTTTACAGCAGTTTTAAGTTCACAGCAAAATTTAGCTGGAGGTACAGAGATTTTCCATATACTCCATGCCCCAACACATATATAGCCTTCCCCATTATCAATATCCCCCACCAGAGTAGTACATTTGTTACAATTGGTGAGCCTACATTGACACAATTTTTGCATCCAAATCCATCATTTACATTAGAATTCACTCTTAGTTTTATATGAGTGTAATTAATGTTGTTGATTTTATATGTCATAGTACATGAAATAATTGTAGAAAATATAACGGACTTATAAAGTGTCTTTGCTGCTTTTTTTTTTTTTTTTTTTTTCCATGTTTTTTTTTTTTAAAAAAAAAAAAAAAAAAAAAAAAAAAAAAATTCCCTTGCAGTGTGAAAGAGAGTAACATTGAAAGTTAGAGAGGGGACTCACCACTCCTATTCAACATAGTGTTGGAAGTTCTGGCCAGGGCAATCAGGCAGGAGAAAGAAATAAAGGGTATGCAATTAGGAAAAGAGGAAGTCAAATCGTCCCTGTTTGCAGATGACATGATTGTATATTTAGAAAACCCCATCCTCTCAGCACAAAATCTCCTTAAGCTGATAAGCAACTTCAGCAAAGTCTCAGGATACAAAATCAATGTGCAAAAATCACAAGCATTCCTATACACCAATAACAGACAGAGAGCCAAATCATGAGTGGACTTGCATTCGCAAGTGCTTCGAAGAGAATAAAATACCTAGGAATCCAACTTACAAGGGATGTGAAGGACCTCTTCAAGGAGAACTACAAACCACTACTCAACGAAATAAAAGAGGACAAAAACAAATGGAAGAACATTCCATGCTTATGGATAGGAAGAATCAATATTGTGAAGATCGCCATACTGCCCAAGGTAATTTATAGATTCAATGCCATCCTCATCAAGCTTCCAATGACTTTCTTCACAGAATTGGAAAAAACTACTTTAAAATTCATATGGAAGCAAAAAAGAGCCCGCATTGCCAAGACAATCCTAAGCCAAAAGAACAAAGCTGGATGCATCATGCTACCTGACTTCAAACTATACTACAAGGCTACAGTAACCAAAACAGCTCTATATACAGAGCTATAGACCAATGGAACAGAACAGAGCCCTCAGAAATAATACCACACATCTACAACCATCTGATCTTTGACAAACCTGACAAAAACAAGAAATGGGGAAAGGATTCCCTATTTAAAAATTGTGCTGGGAAAACTGGCTAGCCATATGTAGAAAGCTGAAACTGGATCCCTTCCTTATACCTTATACAAAAATTAATTCAAGATGCATTAAAGACTTAAATGTTAGACTTAAAACCATAAAAACCCTAGAAGAAAACCTAGGCAATACCATTCAGGACATCGGCATGGGCAAGGACTTCATGTCTAAAACACCAAAAGCAATGGTAACAAAAGCCAAAATTGACAAATGGGATCTAATTAAACTAAAGAGCTTCTGAACAGCAAAAGAAACTACCATCAGAGTGAACAGGCAACCTACAGAATGGGAGAAAATTTTTGCAATCTACCCATCTGACAAAGGACTAATATCCAGAATCTACAAAGAACTTAAATAAATGTACGAGAAAAAATCAAACAACCCCATCAAAAAGTGGGCAAAGGATATGAACAGACACTTCTCAAAAGAAGACATCTGTGCAGCCAACAGACACACGAAAAAATGCTCATCATCACTGGCCATCAGAGAAATGCAAATCAAAACCACAATGAGATACCATCTCACACCAGTTAGAATGGTGATTATTAAAAAGTCAGGAAACAGCAGGTACTAGAGAGGGTGGGAAGAAACAGGAACACTTTTATGCTGTCAGTGGAACTGTAAACTAGTTCAACCATTGTGGAAGACAGTGTGGAGATTCCTCAAGGATCTAGAACTAGAAATACCATTTGACCCAGCGATCTCATTACTGGGTATATACCCAAAGGATTGTAAATCATGCTGCTATAAAGACATATGCACACGTATGTTTATTGTGGCACTATTCACAATAGCAAAGACATGGAACCAACCCACATGTCAATGAATGATAGACTGGATTAAGAAAATGTGGCACATATATACCATGGAATACCATGCAGCCATTACAAAGGATGAGTTCATGTCCTTTGTAAGGATATGGATGAAGCTAGAAACCATCATTCTGAGCAAACTCTCACAAGGACAGAAAACCAAACACCACATGTTCTCACTCATAGGTGGGAATTGAACAATGAGAACACTTGGACACAGGAAGGGGAACATTACATACTGGGGCCTGTCGTGGGATGGGGGGGGGGGGAGGGGGAGGGATAGCATTAGGAGATATACCTAATGTAAATGACGAGTTGATGGGTGCAGCACACCAACATGGCACATGGATACATATGTAACAAACCTGCACATTGAGCACATGTACCCTAGAACTTAAAGTATAATAAAAAATAAAAATAAAATACAAAGAAAGTTAGGGGAAAAAGGGAGCAGAAGACGTAATGACAAAATAGTACATTTAGTTTGAAGTACAAGCTTAGAGATAAATGAAAACTGACTTAAGAAAGTAATGCTTAGTAGAATATGAACAGAAGGGCTGGGGGCACCATTTTCAGGAGACAAGACCCAAGGTGAAGGAGCAGACTGGTTCTCAGACTTTAATGGGTATAGAAATCACCTGAGTAGCCATCATGTCTGGGATGGACCTCAACTCTTTGCAGTTCTAAAACTTTTCCAGGTGATGCTGATGCTGCTAGTCATGGACCATCATTTAAGTATCAAGGAGTTAGTTGTCTGTCTAGGTTAACTTTCTCATTGTACAGTGAGATTTCCTTCATTATCAGCTATCCCTTCTGTCATTGTACCAAACCTCAAGTGAAAGAATGTATTCAAACAGTTTTGTAATAGGTGTCTAGGGCAAGTGAAGCATCTGGGGTCCAAAGTGAACAGACCAGGCAAACATAACCTCTAACAGAAGGGGGCTACAACAGAACTCATTGCTCTAATTAGTTCCCAAATTCTCTCTGCGTGCTAGACTCACCAGGAAAACTGTTGAAATTCCGGAGTCCAGGTCACCTAAGACTAACTAAATCACAATCTTTGAGGGTGGGAAATGGGCATCAGCATTTTTTAAGCTCTTCAGGTGATACTTATGTGCAAAATTGGGAACCACTGTTCTGGTGCCAGTACTGGCAATGAGACAGCCTAGTCAAGGACAGATGAAAGTTTTTATTAGTTCTGCACGGTGATCCAAGAGGGTAGAGCCAAGAAGGTGGGTCTAAGGAACCTCCTTTGGCTTAAAAGAAAGCATAAGTTCTCAGGCAGTTGTCAGAGAAATACTTCCACAGCCCTCTCTTGGATATTCTGATCTGAGATTTCTGGAAGCATCAAGGCCTGATTTTGCCTTGTCAAATTTCTGACCACTCTCTCAGACTATCTGTACTTTTAATTGTCCTTGTTTCTCATACCATCTCCGTAACATTGAACACAAATATTTGGAACTGTAACAAGCCATTTATTAATATTACTTGGATAGGAAGGCACTCTTTAAAAAATATCCGCACTAGTAAACACGAGGTAATTATTATATTCTCCTCACTTGCTTAAACAAAACTTTTTTAAAAAAAACCCACCTTTGTTGTCTACAGCATTGGCTCTCAAACTTGGCTGTAAATTGGGATTAACTGGGGAGCCATAAAAAGTATTGATCCATTGGTACCACCCCCCAGAGATTTTGATTTAATTGATATAAGATGCAGAATGGGCTTTGGGTTTTTGAAAAGATCCCAAGCTGATTCTAGTATTCAGCAAAGATGGAAAACAACTGGGTAAAGCAATAGTGTTTGTCTGTCTTGTGTTCCCCAGACTGAGAGCATCAACATCCCCTGAGAACTTGTTAGAAATGCAAAATCTGGAGCCTCATCCCAAGTCTACTGCATCAGGGATCTGGGGAAGCGGGTAGCCGTCTACTGTCTAACAAGCCCACCAGGTGATTCTAATGTATGCTCCAGTTTGAGAATCACTGGTTTACAACGGAGTGGGTAAATATGTGATATGGTTAGGCTTTGTGTCCCCATCCAAACCTTACCGTGAATTGTAATCCCCAGGTGTTGAGGGCAAGACCTAGTGGGAGGTGATTCGATCATGGGGACAGTTTCCCCCATGCTGTTCTCACAGCAGTGAGTGAGTTCTCATGAAATCTGATGGTTTCATAAGGGACTCTTCCCCCTTCACTTTACGCACATGCATGCCCTCTTCTCTCGCCTGCCACCATGAGAAGAAGGTCCTTGCTTCCTCTTCCACCGTGATTGTGAGTTTCCTGAGGCCCTCAGCCATGTGGAACTGTGAGTCAATTAAATCCCTTCCCTTTATAAATTACCTAGTCTCAGGTATTTCTTCATAGCCGTGTGAGAATGGGCCAATACAACATGCATCTAAAAGCAAGCCTCTTAGCCTTCCTCAGCAATTTCAGTTTCTTAGAGATGGTAACTTTTTGAGTGTATTTAGTTGTTGACGTTTACGTGCTGTAGTACATGAAATAAGTGTAGGAAATAAACATATAAAATGCCTTCGCTGCTCTTTGCTACCATGCTTTCCCTTTTACAAAAAAAGAAAAAGTCTGCAGTGGGAAAGAAAATAACATTAAAAATTAGAGAAGGGAAGAAGGAAGCAGCAGAGGTAAAGGCTAAATAGAACATTTAATTTGAAGCACAAGCTCAGAGATAAATGAAAAGCGATTTGAGAACGTAGTGCTTTAAGATGGACAGAAGGGCTAAGGACAACCATAATGATTACATGATGTGAGTGAGTTGGCATATGTGTCCCCAGGACTGGTCAGTTTGTACTAATCGGTGAGTCTTAGCCATTTCAACTATGTTACCTTTTGGGACCAGACCCTGGCCTGAACGAAGTTAAGAAATTGTGGAACTTATTTCCCAATTATCTGCTTCCTAACTCATGACATAACTTTTAGCAAATCTTTCAACGTGTTTGCAGTTTCCCTAAATTTACATATGTAATGGAAATGAGTCTCTTCTATCCCTATAGTCTGCTCAGGGAAATATCTCTCCTTAGTTCCCAGTGCTGCCCATCCTCCCCAGAGCTCTAGCCACAGTGGAAACAGGAGACAGACATACTGCTCTGTCAGAAAGCAGGGTTCTTCGGCTCCAAGTGCTGCTGGACCCAGAGAGAACCAGAATTTGGGGTAACAGAAGCTTTGATTCTTCAGTGGTGGGGAGACTAGTCAAAGGAAGGACATGAGTAGAGGCATCTTTATCTTTTGAGGAATCCTGTTTTTCCCCCACCCCAATATAGTGCTTTTTATCCTTAAAACTGTACCTCTGAGGATTAAAACATGTTTGGTGGCATTTACATGAAATACTTGTCACTGATGTGATTTTTCTGAGTCATAGGTAGGGAACAACTCTAACTATTAACATCTGGCTTGTTGTGGGCCTCTTCTAAGACAGTTTGTACAAATCAGGCAATAGAAACTTCTAGCCAGAATAGAATTTAGAGATTTCATTTTATGGACCAGAAAGTTGAGGCTTAAGGTCACCAGTTAGTTGAAGGCCAAGTTTTTAACCATGCCCTGTTCCAGATGCATCTAAGCCAAATACTGACATTTCTTTAAAAGTTAATTTTCTTTCAGTTTGTTCTTTACTTTTGAGCTAGTATATATATTTTTTATAATGTTCAAAACTGTGACAGGCATTTGGACAGCGCATTTTCCCGTCCTGAGGTTGGTGGATATGCCTATCAACTCATAGCAATGGTGAGCCTCTGAAGGGGATTGCTGCAAGCCCCTCTATGACAGTGTGATGAAAAGTGTTTGTTACAACTGTAGGCATGCTATGTTAGCTTACGTTAGCTGTTTGAACTAAGTCTGTAGAACCTCAAATTCCGGGATGGTAGCCGCAGACCTCACATAAATTATTTTCCCATTTGAGTGGGGATATGTTTTCTGACTCTTGGCACATAGTAGTCTTCAGGATTGTAATCACAAAATCCCTTCCTCCTATGCTAGAGAAACACTTTTTGGAGCTCCTTTTATCATCAGTGGGAGGGGGTGTGTTGAAAGTCTTGTCTGTACGTGTTTTCTGTGCTAATCTGAGAGCTGGACTCAACCCCGGGACTTGGGTCACTTATGCACAGAGATCTCATTGTGAGGGGGGAGGAAAATGGCAGCTCCTCAGCTGCACTTTGAAATTTTGCATTAAAAAAAAAGCCAGCAAGTATTCACAAGCCTCTTATTTAGTGAATGAATCCCTTTGTATTTACGTCCTTCACAATTCAGGGAACAAATAGGGTTTAGTTGCTAGAAAGTGAAAACTTGAAATTCATCAGAATGGGGGAAATAGTAGGCAATTTAAATGAACAGTGGAAATTGCTCCATCCTAATTCCTTGGTACCTGTTCCTAAGGGCATGCCAAGCAATCCTTTATTTTATAGTGTCTCCACCTCCAGTTTAGGGCATTATCCAAAAAGGAGTAGCAAAAGGCTGAGCAGCACAAATCTGTATTCAGCTGGTGTTGTGCTCACCTGAAATTCGTAAACAAAAGAGCAGAACACTTACTGAGGTTTGCTAATTGATAGTTGCCAATTAATGGCCTACTTTCTGCCATGTACCTTCATCTTGCCCCTGCTCCACCCCTTTTATCTAACATTGGCGTTTACTTCTCAAGAATGAGCAGACTAGTGAGGAAGCATTTTAAAGATCCAGCTCCATCAGAATAGATCTGAAAGGAAATTTTGAATTGACATTATTTCAAAATGGAAATGGGATAAATTCATTCTTGGGTTCTCCCACTCATAAGGGTAGTTTCAAGAAACTCTTCAATATTAATTAGTAGGCTGTGAATCCAGTTCTATGCAATTATGATGAGCCAGTTTTGGGAGCATGAAAGAGCTAACTTATCATATTTTTGAATTACCCATCTAGAAGCCTGAATATTTTTATATTTCCATATTTCTCGAGTAGCACTTAATTTAATCTTAGCCCCATTGATTTCAATAAACCATTGTTGCGTCTCATAAGCAGCACAGCTTCTTCCTCTAACTCATCTCCCCGTGAAATTGGTTTAATGAAGCAGAAAGGTATGAAGCATTAGCAACAGTGGAATCCATGTGGTAGCACTTCATTTTTCAGAGGCACTCACATTTCCACCCTAATTTATAAAATCAGCACACAAATGATTTTTATCACGGCCATTACATCAGTATAAATTACTGCCTTTTCTATAACACGGCAGTTAGTCAAACTGTTGAAATGATATCTATTAGTCAAGGAACGGGGGTGGGGGAGAGGTTGGAAAGAGTTAGTGAAAATGAGGGCTGATGGTTGTCTTACAGAACTACTAACATTAATTTACCATAATGAACACCGATGGGGTATTTTGCAAATGTACAGATGAAAATTAAATTCACGAAGTGAAGCAAATAGGTCAATTTGTTCAGGACAAAGAAGGGAACCTTCAATAAACAAACGGTGCTATGTGGAGACAGGCAGCAATGCAATTAGTCAGGCACTCCTCCTGTCCGGTGGGCAGACTGCAGCCACCCTGGGCAGGAGCCATTGTTGTTCTCTCCCTCGTGGGTGTCTTCATTTATCTCATTGTAGGAACTGTCATCCTGGTTTTGTACCCCTCAGCTTCATGATGTCAAATCCATCCTGCCAGAGCCTCCTTGGAGAGTGCTACCCACTGGCATCCCTTCTTTTCACTATTGCCACCTAGGTTGCTTGCCAGAACCTACTTGTCCCCTCCCCGCCCCACTTTCAAGTTAGGCAAACCTCAGCCATCTGACCTCACTAATATGGGCCATGTGATTATTTGAGTGGGATTGAGTTGACGGGCTCCTTTGCTCTCACTGTGAACAACAGTTTACTAAGCAATTGATTAGCATGACAGTTTCTTTTGGAGAGAGGGTATGCATGGATAGATACAGGAAGAGTTTAACCTGCAGAGAATAGATTGTCCACATGCTTCAGAAGTGACATTTAAACATAAACAATGTGTGGACAAATTGGAAGTCATTCTTGTCTATTGAGTGACATGGTCAGGCAATCCAATGGAGGATGGTATTTTCAAAGAGGCAGATCTTCAGCAGTTGTGATATAGATTTCAATGAAGTTTGGTATTCTGGTCAACATCACAGATATTTGTTTGTATGAAATGAGGTCAGTAGTCCACAGACCTACTAATCTTTTTTTTTTTTTTTTTTTTTTTTTTTTTGAGATGGAGTCTCGCTCTGTTGCCCAGGCTGGAGTGCAGTGGCTGGATCTCAGCTCACTGCAAGCTCCGCCTCCCGGGTTTACGCCATTCTCCTGCCTCAGCCTCCCGAGTAGCTGGGACTACAGACGCCCGCCACCTCGCCCGGCTAGTTTTTTGTATTTTTTTTAGTAGAGACGGGGTTTCACCGTATTAGCCAGGATGGTCTCGATCTCCTGACCTCGTGATCCACCTGTCTCGGCCTCCCAAAGTGCTGGGATTACAGGCTTGAGCCACCGCGCCCGGCCAGACCTACTAATCTTAATCTTTGACAAACCAAAATGAGTGATATCTGGTATCAGGAGTGCTATAATAGAATCTAAAAACTTTTTGCTTTGGTTTTAAGATAATCATCATTTGAGTTTATGTGTTTTTATTGCCTGTCCTCATCTAATTAGGAAGATGGTCTCTTCTTTAAATGATGACTTTAGAGATGTAACTCATTCCTTAATTCCTTAAGTACTCTTTACTCCTAACCAATGGGGAAAATACTACGTTCTGTCAGTGATTTTAGACCAGGCTAGAAAAACTTTTTCTGTAAAAAACGGCCAGCAATAAATATTTTTGGCTCTGTAGGCCATACAGTGTCTGACTTAACCCACCTATTGTTACACAAAAGCAACCATAGGCAATGCATAAAAACCATGTGGCTCTGTTCCAATAAAACTATATTTATAAAAATTGGTGGTAGCCCCGATTCGGCCTATAGGCCATAGTTTGCTGACCCTGGTTTTGGAGCATAAGAAACTTTCATGGTATTAGGAAAATAAACACAAACCAAAGATAAAACCGCAAAGCATGGTCATGAAGCTTCATCAAGCTACACTTGCAGGGAGGTTCCCTTTGCTTAGTTACCCCTCCCCTTTCTTAGGAAGCACAGTTTCCGATTCACAGCTAAACTTCAGTGTTATGTAAAACCTTTGGAGCTGCACGTATGCACCTAGCTTTCTTCTTCTAGTCTTCATACATTTTTATACTATCATCTTTTTTAATCTTGAGTTTTTAATTGTAACTTTTAAATTTTCTCACTATGTTGCCCAAGCTGATCTTGAACTCCTGGGCTTAAGCGATCCTCCTGCCTCAGCCTTCCAAAGTGCTGGGATTACAGGTGTGAACCACTGAGACTGGCTGAGCTTTTAATTTTTGATTTATGGTCTTCTACAGTATTGTCTTTTGCTCCTGGACTTTATGGAGGGTGTGCCCTTTCTGATTGGTTCTTCAGGCCTGACTCTTGAGTTCAAATAAAACCCATCTCTTGGCAGTTCTCTTTTTCCCATAGCTCAGATTTCCCTTGCCCCAAAATAAGGTATTCGTTCAACTCAGTTCTTTCCTAAGATTCAACCCTGTTCAACCCCTTAGATGTTCTTTCTTGCATCTCTTGCTTTGTTTAACTTAGCATCCTTCTTAGCCCTGAAGAATTATATACAGGTGAGTCTAGTATCACAAAATGTGCTATACAGGGCTCCATGCTCCAAAGAGCCCTAGCAAGTGATACATGAGTGACACATGTGCATACCTGTTCTCTGTCTCTTGCTTTCTTTTCACAATGCACATGCATACATACACACATATACACATTTTTAAAATATTTACTATCTGCTAAGCATTCTCGTAAGTATTTTACATACATTAGCTCAGTTACTATAAACACTCTGTTAAGGCATGTTTTATATTATTAATATTATTTTTATCAACATCATCATTATTTTCATCATCTCTATTTTACAGATGAGAAAATGGAGACCCAGAGCAATTTAACCTTCCCAAGGTCACACAGTGAGAAAGTAACACAGCCCAGATTTACATTCAGGTTGGCCTGAACCAGAGCTTCTGATCTCATTATCATGACAACAGAATGAGAGTGGTCAGTGCTCTGCTGCTACAGTTTCCCCAGAGATGCTCATAAGAGAAATGCAAATCAAAACCATAATGAGATACTACTTTATATACACTAGGATTATTATAATTTTAAAAAGCAGATAAGTGTTGGCTAGGATGTGGAGAAATTGGAACCCTTATATATTGCTGATGGAAATGTAAAATATTACAAACACTGTGGGAAACCTTACCTCAGAAGATTAAACATACCATATAATCCAGCAATTCCATTTCTGGGTATATACCCCAAAGAAATGAAGGCATATGCTTATATAAAAATTTGTATTCAAATGTTTATAGCAGAATTATTCATAATAGCTAGAGAATAAATAGCCCAAATGTCCATTAACTAATGAGTGGATAAAAAACATGTATTATATCCACATAATGGAATATTGTTTGGCAATTAATGAATCTTGAAAACATTATGCTAATTAAAAGAGGCTAGTCATAGGCCAAACATGGTGGCTTACAGCTATAATCTCAGTATTTTGGGAGGCTGAGGCAGGAGGATTGAGTAACAGGGACTTGACTGCTAGATGTTTGAGCCCTCTTCCTGTCTTCCTGTGTTATCTCTATGTTGTTGTCACTCTGTCTTCTGATGCTACATAAATAAGTCTACAGGCCTTAGAGAAGCCTCTCCTAATTCTTGATCCAGGCCTCTAGTGTCATGTAGACAGCATGGACTACAGTTATACAAACCTGATTCAATATCTGGTTCTGACCCTTACTAGCTATGTAATGCTGGAAAGGTTACTTAACCTCTCCAAGACTCAGTTTCTTCATTTTTAAAAGAAGGGACAATAATAGAAACTACCTCACATAGTTGTTATGAGGAAAGAAAGAAATGAACATAAAGCTCTTGGACCAATATCTGGCACAAAGTCTTTGCTATATACATCTTGGCTATCTTGGATGCTGTCTGTATTCTATTTCCCTACCTACTTCAATCACCACTGCTTCCCATCCACCCCACACAATTTTCTTCAATCCCATGCCATCAACTATGATGAATTTATCATCTATTTTGGCTTCTGAGGGACATCCTGAACATTATACTCTGGGTGACCCATATAGCCATTCACTTAAGCCATCATTCACTCAATATTATCATATATTAAATAACATTTTTATTCAGATAGAAGCAAACATAATAAAATTCATCAATTTAAAGTGTACAATTTTATGGTTTTTAGTATATTTACAAACTTTTTGTATTCGTCTGCTCAGGCTACCATAATAAAATACCATAGACCAGGTGGCTCAAACCATAGAAACTCATCTCACAGATTTGGAGGCTAAGTCTAAGATCAAGGTGCCAGATCATTTGGCTCCTGGTCAGGGCTCTGTTCCTGGCTTGTAGACGGCTGCCTTCTTGTGTCCTCCCACTGGATCTGCTGGTACCTTGGTCTTGGACTTCCCAGCTTCCAGAACTGTGAGAGACAAATGTTTATTGTTTAAGCCACCCAGTCTATGGTGACTTCTTACAGCAGCCTGAATTGACTATGACACTAGTCATTAGGAAAATGCAAATTAAAACCACTGCAACATTATTGCATACCTGTCAGAAAGACTAAAATGAAAAATAATGACAATACCAAATGCTAATGAGGATGAAGAGAACCTATCTGTCTCATACATTGATGGTAGGAATCTGAAATGGTATAGATTCTCTTTAAAGTTGTTTTGCCAAGCCAATTATTTTGCCATGCCAATATAATCACGACTGGCCTTGCCCCCCACACCTGCCCGAGATGGAGCACACAGACCAGGGTCCTGTGGATTGCCATACCTATTCCACCACCTTGGGCACCTGAGCACTATTGCTGGGGGCCTGAAGTTGGACCTAAATTCCTGGACACCACAACTTCATTTGGTGCCTACCTACAAGCACCACCTATGGGCCTGGAGCCTGGCCTGCCCAGACAATCACGACCATCTCCAAGATCAATGCACACTCCTTGGGATTCAAAGAATCATTCTACCACTACTATTGCCATTGTCCATGCCACATTGGCTGCCTGTGGTCCCAATAACCCACCCACCCACCAGATACAGTGTTTTCACTACTGGCATCCAAGCAAATCACCTGGAGGCTCAAGAATTGTCATGCCTATAACTGCCAACACAGGTGCCAGTGTATACCACCCTGGGGCATATAATAAATATAAAAGTGCCCAGCTCACTGCTTCCACCACTGACTCCTGGAGACTGGTCTACCTGGCATCCCAGTGCCAGCACAACCTCACCATAGCCAATACTAATAACTTTACCCTAACCTACCAAGTAAATCACAGATGCCATCAATGCTGTTTACAGGCAAAGAAATCGTAGAGACTGTACAACTACATGAACTGAGAATCAAAGACAAGGTACCCTACCCAACCAGCACCAAAGATATATCTTCAGGAAAAAGTTATTCCCTATGAAGATAAATTCAAAATAGGAAGAAGCAATTGCTATACCAGATGTGCAGATTTCAAGGTAATGACATAAGAAACATGTAAAAGCAAGGAAATATGCCACCTCCAAAGGAACACAATAATTCTCCAGCAATAGATCATACTCAAAAATCCCAGATAAATAATTCAAAATGTTAATTTTAACGCAGCTCAGTGAAATACAAAATAATAATGAAAAAACAATACAAAGAAATCAGAGAAACAATTAAGGATATGAATGAGAAATTTACCAAAGTGATAGATATTTTTTAAAAGAACCAAATAGAAATTCTGAAACTGAAGAATTCATTGAAGAAAATACAAAGTACATTTGAAATCTTCAAAAAAGACTAGAACAGGTGAAAGAAAGAAGTTATGCAGGCGAAGAAAGGTCTTTTGAAATAACGTAGTTAGATAAACTTATTTTAAAAAGAATAAAAAATAATGAACAAAACCTCCCTAACATTTGGGACAATATGAGGGGACTGACTATTCAAATTATCAGTATTCTCAAGGGTGAAGAGACAAAGAAAGGATTAGGAAACCTATTTAATGAAATATTAGACTAAAACTTCCCAGGTGTAGCAAGAGATTTAGACATTCAGATACAGAAGGCTCAGCAATCCCTAAGCAGATACACTGCAAAAACTTCTGCATGACACATTATATTCAGAATGCCTAAAATCAAAGATAAAAACTGCAAGAGAAAAGCATCTAGTCTCTGTAAGGGAAATCCCATCAAATTAACCATGGATTACTCAGCAGAAACTTTACAGAGCAGATGAGAATGGGATGCTATCTTCAAAGTGAGGAAAGAAAAAAACTGTCACCCTGAATACTATATTGAGAAAAATTATCCTTTATAAATAAAGGCAAAATAAAATCTTTCCCAGACAAGCACATACTGAGGGAATTTGTTACCTCTAGACTAATCCTACAAGAAATGCTCAAAGGAGTCCTAAACCTAGAAGTGAAAGGATGACATTTACCATCATTAAAACACAAGAAAGTTTAATACTCGCTGGTAAGGAAATCACACAAAGGAGACAGAGGGAGTCAAAAGGTATAGAAAATATACTCTGTAGAAATCCAACAATGATTATTAATAGGAGAACAAGAAGAAAAAACAAATAATATGTAAAACAAACAGAAAACAATTAACATTATGATGGAAACAAAACCTCACATGTCAATAATAACCTTGAATGTAAATGGATTAAGTTCTCCAAATAAAAGACATAGAATAGCTGAATGGATTAAAAATATAACAAAACTATATGCTGCTTACAAGAAACTTACAAGTAAAGACACATATTAACTAAAAGGAAAGTTTGGAGAAATATATTCCATGCAAATAAAAACCAAAAGCAAGCAGGAGTAGCTATACTGGGATAAAACAGACTTTATGTCAAGAACAGTTTAAAAAAAGACAAAGAACATCATTATATAAAGGGATCAATTCGGCAAGATAATATAATTCTAAATACTTATGCACCCAACACTGGAGCACCCCAATTCATAAAGCAAATATTACTAGATCTAAACAGAGAAATAACCTGCAATACAATAATAGTGGGGAATTTCAACACCCTGTTCTCAGCATTAGACAGATTATCTAACCAGAAAATCAACAAAGAAACACTGGATTTAAAATGAACTTTAGATGAAATGGAACTAACAGACATTTACAGAATATTCTATCCAACAACTGCAAAATATATATTCTCTTCATCAGCATATGAAACATTCTCCAGGGTAGACCATAAGTATTCCACAAAATGAGTCTCAACAAATTGTAAAAATCGAAAATCTTTCAAGTATCTTTGCAGACTGCAATGGAAAAAAGCTATAAATCAATACAAAGAAGAATTTTGTAAACTATACAAATACATAGAAATTAAACAACATGCTCCTGAATGACCTTTTGGTCAATGAATAAATTAAGATGGAAATTTTAAAAAAGTTTATTGAAGTCAATGATAATTGAAACAACATACAAAAAAACTATAGGATACAGCAAAAGCAGTGCTAAGAGGAAAGTTTATAGCAATAAATGCCTACATCAAAAAAGTAGAAATATTACAAATTACTAATCTAATGATTTGCATCAAGGAACTAGAAAAGCAATGACAAACCCCAAGCAAAGAAACAAAGAAACAAAAAAAAACCCAAATCAGGGTAGAACTAAATGAAATAGAGACTAAGTGTATCTCATAAATTTGTAAAAATAAGAAACATAATTTTGCAACTTCTTGCAAAACAAAACCATACGACCCACAGCCTCACTCTTGAGGATTTATCCCAGAGAAATGAAAACTTACGTTAACACAAATGCCTCTACACAAAAGTTTATTGCAGCTGTATAGTAGCAAAAATTGGGGAAATACCCAGATATCTTTCAATGGGTGAATAAACACTCTTTAGTATATTCATACCATGAAATACTATTCAGCAATAAAAAACAATAAACTGTCAATATATGAAACATGATTCTCCAGGGACTTACAATTTTGTACTTAAAAGTAAAAAAAACAAAACACCTTTTCCAAAAGGCTACATGCAGAATGATTCTATTTGTATAACATGCATGATATGATAAAGTTTTAAAAATGGACAGATTAGTGGTTGCATCAGTAGGAAAAGATAAACCAACAGAAACTTTTCCTGAGGAAGCTAAACTTTTTAGACAAAATCTTTAAATCAACTGTCTTAAAAATACTTGAAGATCCAATGGAAGCCATGGAAAAAGAACTAAAGGAAACCAAAACAGTGTGTCACCAAATAGAGAATTATCATAAAAAGTTAATAATTATTTAAAAATGTAATAGAAAAATTTGAGCTGAAAAATATAACTGAAATGAAAACTGTAGTAGAGAGGTTGCACAGTAGATTTGGTTATGGTGAAAAAATAATTATCAAACTTGAAAATAGCTCAGTTGAGATTATTCAGTCCAAGAAACAGAAAAAAAAAAATTAAAGAAAAATGAACAGGCTAGGAGACCTGTGGAATACCTTCAAGCAAATGAATGTGCTGTTAATGGGTATCTCAGAGGGAGAAAAGAGAGATTAAGGAGGCAGAAAAAGTATTTGAAGGATTAGTGGCTGAAAAGTACCCTCATTTGATAAAGATTTGCATCTATACCTCCAAAAAACTAAATGAACCGCTATTATAAACTCAAAGAGGTCCTCACTGAAAAAACGTTATTGTTAAATTGTTGAAGTCAGGGCAAGAGAAAATCTTAAAATCAGCAAAAGAAAAGCAACTCATTACATATATGAGAAACAAAAAGATTAACAGCCACTTTCATCTCAGAAACCATGCAGGTCAGAAAGCACTGTGATTACATATTTAAAGTGCTATAAAAGCTATAAACTAAAATTTTTATATGTGGTCAAATTATCCTTCACAAATAAAGGAGAAATTAAGGCATTTCCAGATAAAAGCTGAAGAATTCTGTCCCTAGTAGACCTGCCCTACAAAAAATGCAAAAAGGGAATCTTCCAGGCTGAAATGAGAGGACATTAGACAATAAAGCCAAACAAAGAAATAAAGAAGAACACTAAAGATAGCTACATAAATAAATGGGAAAGAAAAGTATCGCACATTTTGTTTTAAATCCTCCTTTTTCCCTATATGATTTTAAAGGCAAATATATAAAACAATAATTATAAATCTTTGTTAAGGGAGATACAAAGTATGAAGAGGTAATTTGTGACAATAACAACATGTAGGGTAGACAGAGCTATAAAGCAGCAGAATTTTACATACTGTTGAAAGGAGGGAAAAACTGATATAATTGAAGAGAACAAGACAGTTGTCCAATAATAGTTGGAAACTTCAATATCCCACTTTAAGTCCTGGATAGGACTAGAAGACTGAAGATGAATAAGAAAACAGGGGAATTGAACAAAACTATGAACTTATTAGGCCATATATATATATACACACACACACATATACATATATATATATGAATTCACTCAACAATGGGAAAATATATGTTCTTCTGAAGTATACATGAAACATTCTCCAGGATAGACTGCATGTTAGGCCACAAAAAATGTTTCACTAACTTAAAAATGTTTTAAATCATACAAAGAATCTTCTCTAACCACAATGGAAGCAAACAATAACAGAAGGAAAATAAGAAAGTAAAATACATGTGAAAATTGAAAAACACAATCATAAAATTGGATTGAAGAAGAAATTACAAGTAAAATTAGAAAATACATTGAGATTAATGTAAAGAATTCACAGCAATCGACATGTATGAGATACAACAAAATTAGTGCCTGGAGGGACATTTATGGCTGAAAGTGCTTGGATTTAATAAGGAGAATGATCCCAAGTTAATAACCTAACATTATATGTTAAGAAACTAGAAAAAGAAGAGCAAGCTAAACCAAAAGGTACAAGAAGGAGGGAAATAATAAATATTAGAGTAGAGAAAATAAAAATAGAGAATAGAGAAATAATAGGGATGATTATATTATTCTTCTTTCATTCTGTTAATATATTGTATCATGTTGATTGATTCACACAGATTCAAACATCCTTGTATCATTGGGATAAATTCTACTTGGTCATGATGTATAATCGTATAAATGTGCTGTTGAAGTTTGTTTTTTAGTATTTTATTAAAGATTTTTGCATTCATGTTTATCAGGAATATTGTCTTGTAGTTTCATTTCTTGTAGTGCTATTGCCTAGTTTTCATATCAGGGTAATGCTGGCCTCATAAAATGCATATGAAAGTGTTCCTTCTTCTGTTTGTTGAAAGAGTTCAAGAAGAATTGGTATTCATTCCTCTGCTTTTTTCTGGGTAGACTGACTAAGAAAAAAGAAGGCTCAAATTAACAAAATCATAAATAAAAGTGGCATTATTACTATCTATACATTACAGAAATAAAAAGGATTACATTTCCTATATGATTTTAAAGATAAATACATAAAACAATAATTATAAATATTTATACTTATAGATTATAACTGTTTATAGATAATACTGGAAGCAGAAAATGGAACAGGAGGGAACACTTTCTAACTCATTCTATGAGGCCTGCATTACCATATAGATGCAAATATTCTCAACAAAATACTAACAAACTGAATACAGCAGCATATTAAGAAAATATACATCACAACCAAGTAGGATCTTTCCTAAGAATCCAAGTGTGTTTCAACGTATGAAAGCCAATCAAACTAATACATCACATTAACAGAACAAAAAAATTACATAATTATCAATTAACCCAGAAAAGGCATTTCACAAAAACCAACACCTTATCATAATAAAAACCCTCAACAAACTGTAGAAATAGAGGCAACTTCCTCAACATGATAAGGCCATATGTGAAAAACTCACAGCTAAGGTAATACTCGATATCATAAGACTAAAAGCTTTTCCTCTGAGATCAGGAATAAAACCAGGATGTCCACTGTCACCACTTCTGTTCAACATGGTATTGGAAGTTCTATCCAGGACAATTAGACAAAAATGTAGTCCAAATTTGAAATTAAGAAATTTGCAGATGATATAATCTTCTGCATTAAAATCCTAAGAATCCACAAAAAAGTTAGAGCTAATAAATGAATTCAGCAAAATTGTAAAATACAATATCAATATGTACAAATCTGTTCTATTTCTATACACTAGGAATTAACAATTTGAAATAAAATTATGAAAACAATTCCTTGTACAATAGAAAATAAAAGTCAAAAATTCATAAAGTAAAATTTCAGGATACAAAATTAATGTACAAAAATAAGTAGCATTTCCATACACCAATAATGTTCAAGCTGAGAGCCAAATCAAGAATGCAATCCTATTTACAATAGCCACAGAAAGAAATACTTAGGAATACATCTAACAAAGGAGGTGAAAGATCTTTTCAAGGAGGACTATAAAACACTGCTGAAAGAAATTATAGATGACACAAATGAAAAACCATTCCTTGCTCATAGATTGGAAGAATCAATGTCATTCAAATGACCATACTGCCCAAAGCAATCTACAGATTCAACGTTATTCTTATGAAATTACCGACATCATTTTCCACAAAATTAGAAAAAAACAAATCTAAAATTTATATGGAACCAAAAAAGAGCCTGAGTAGCCAAAGCAATCCTAAGCAATAAGATCAAAGCCAGAATCACCACATTACTTAACATTAAACTGTACTATAAGGCTACAGTAACCAAAACAGCATGTACTGATACAAAAACAAACATAGATAAATTAATTAGAATAGGGAACCCAGAAACAAATCTGTACATCTACAGTGAACTCACTTTTGGCAAAGGCTTCAAAAACACACTGGGGAAAGAACAGTCTTTTCAATAAATGGTGTTGGGATAGCTAGCTATCCTGATGCAGAAGAATGAAACTGAACCCATACCTGTCACTGTATACAAACAATAACTCATGATATATTAAAGATTTTAAATTTAAGACATCAAACTATAAGAATCCTAGAAGAAAACCTAGGAAACATCATTCTGGACATAGGCCTTGGAAAAGAATGTATGACTAAGTCCTGAAAAGCAATTGCAACAACAAAAAAAATTGACAAGTGGGACCTAACTAAACCAAAGAGCTTCTACACAGCAAAAGAAACTATCAATAGAGTATACATAAATGCACAAAATGGGAGAAAATATTTGCAAACTATGTATCCAACAAAAATAATAATAATAATAATAACCGTATTAAAAATGGGCAAAAGGCATGAACAGACACTTATCCACAGGAGACATACAAGTGGCCAACAAACACGAAAAAATAGTCAACATCACTGATCATCAGAGAAATACAAATAAAAACTATAATGAGGTATCATCTCATCCCAATCAGAACCCCTATTATTGAAAAGTCAAAAACCGACAGATGCTGGTGAAGCTGTGGAGCAAAGGGAATACTTATACACTTTCAGGGAAATGTAAATTAGTTCAGCCATTGTGGAAAACAGTTTGGAGACTTCTCAAAGAACTTAGAACTACCATTCGACTCAGCAATCCCATTACTGGGTATATATCCAAGAGAAAATAAATTGTTCTACCAAAAAGACACATGTACTCATATGTTCATCACAGCACTATTCACAATAGAAAAGACATGGAATCAACCTAGGTGCCCATCAACAGTGGATTGGATAAAGAAAATGAGGTATATATACAACATGGAACACTGCACAGCCATAAAAAAGAATGAAATCATGTTCTTTGCAGCAACATGGAGGCAGCTGGAACAGAAAACTAAGTACTGCATGTTCTCACAAGTGAGAGCTAAACATTGGTTATTTACAGACTTGAAGGTGACAATAAGAGACACTGGGGACTACTAGAAGGGGGAGGGAGGGAGAGGGGTAAGAGTTGAGAAACTAAGTATTGGGTACTATGCTCTTGGACTGGTAGACTTACTATTGTTAAAATGGCAAAGCTACCCAAGTTAATCAAATTCATTGCAATTGCTACAAAAGTCCTTTTATAAACTTTTTTTTGCAGAAATGGAAGAGCAGATTCTAAAACTCATGCAGAAAGTCAAGGGACTTCAAGTAGCCAAGACCATATTGAAAAAGAAAAATAATGTTGAATGATTCACATTTCCCAATTTGAAAACTTACTGCAAAGCTACAGAAATCAAAACAGTATGCTACTGGCAAATGGATAGACACACAGATCAATGAAATAGCACTGAAAGTCCAGAAATAATCATGTACATATATATCTCCAGTTAATTTTAAACAAGGGTTTTAAGACCATTCAATTAGGAAAGAATGATCTTTTCAATAAATGGTACCTGGACAACTGGATATTCACATGCAAAAGACTGAAGTTGGATCCCACTATGTACAAAAATTAACTCAAAATGGGTGAAAGACATATATGTAAGAACTAATAATATGAAACTCTTAGAAGAAAACACAGAGGTAAATCTTCATGACCTTGGATTTGGCAATGGGTTCTTAGATATGTCACCAAAACATAAGCAACAAAATTAAAAAGTAGATAAGCTAGAATTCATCAAAATTCACAGCTTTTGCGATTCAAAAGTTACTGTCAAGACAGTCAAAAAACAACCTACAGAATGGAAGAAAATATTTGTGAATCATATATCTATTAAGGGTTTAGTAAACCATAATTGATAATGACCTCTTACAAATCAACAGTGAAAAACAAGGACAGGCAAGCAGAGCAAGACGGCAGAATAGAAGGCTCCATGGATCATCCACCCTGCAAGTACACCAACTTAATACTTACATACACAGGAAAAAACACCTTCATAAGAACAAAAATTAGGGGAACCCTTATAGGGCCTGATGTTAACTTTGTATCACTGAAAGAAGCACTAAAGAAATAGAAAAAACAGTCATGAATCACCAACAATACCCCCCACCCCAACAGTGGCAGCCTGGTAGGGACACATCTCTGGGTACTAGGGGAAAGAGAGCACAGAAATCATGAGGCATTGAGCTCAGTGCTGTCTTGTTCAAGCAGAAAGGAAAATCTGACCAAACTCAGATGACATCTACCCATGGAGGGAGCATTTAAACCAGCCCTAGCCAGAGGGGAATCTCCATTCCCAGTGCCCCAGTGGTAGGAACTTGAGTTTTCCACAAACCTTGCCACTGAGGGCCAAAGGGCTCTGGGTCTCTAAGTAAACTTGAAAGGCAGTCCAGGCCACAGGGACTGAGACTCCTAGGTGAGTCCCGGTGCTAAACTGGGCCCAGAGACAGTGCACTGGGGGTGTGGGGCACACAACCTATTGAGACACCAGCCGGGGTGGCTATGAGAGTGTTATCATCGCCCTTCCCTAACCCCAGGCTGCATAGCTTGTGGCTCCAAAGGAGACCCCTTCCTTCCAAATAATGAGAGGAGATGAAAGAGAGGGGAGGACTTTATCTTGCATTTTAGATACTAGCTCAGCACAGCAGGATAGGGCAGCAGTCAGAGTCATGAGGCCCCCGTTCCAGGCCCTACCTCTGGGATGACATTTCTAGACACACTGTGGGTCACAAGGGAACCCACTGCTTTGAAGGGAAGAACCCAATCCTGGCAGCATTTATCACCTGCTATTTGAAGGGCCATTGGTCCCCGAATAACCAACAGCAGTACCCAGGTACTGTGTCGAGGGCCTTAGGTAAGCATCTGAGACTTGCTGGTTTTAGATACCACATGGCTACAGGGAGATAAAACATGTAGTGGGCTCTTGGGGTCCCTGATTCCAAGCCTTGACTCTTGCACAGCATTTCTGGACCTGCCCTGGGCCAGAAGGGAGCTCACTGTCCTGAAGGGTGAGTCCTAGGCCAGGCGGCATTTACCAGAAGCTGACTTAAAAGCCCTTTGGCCTTAAGGGAACATCAGTGGTAGTCTGGCAGTACCCCATGTGGCCTGTGGTGGCTATGGGGTGAGGCTCCTCTGCCTTTGGAAAGGAGAAGGAAGAGTGAGAAGGATTGTGTCTTATGGTTTGAGTGCCAGCTCAGCTACAGTACAACAGAACACCAGGTAGACTTCTAAGGTTTTTGACTAGTCCATGACTCCCAGATAGCACCTCTGGACCCACCCAGGGCCTGAGGAAGCTTGCCACCCTGAAGGGAGAGACACAGAACTGGCTGGCTCTGCCACCTGCTGATTGCCTAGCCCCAGGGCCTTGACTGAACATAAGCCATATTCAGGGAGTGGTTACAGCAGGCCTTGGGTAAGACCCAGTACTGTGCTGACTTCAGGTCTGACCCAGTGCAGTCCTAGCAGTGGTGGCCATGGTGGTGGCATGTCCACTCCACCTCCAACTTTAAGTGGCTCAGAATAGAGAGAGAGACTCCATTTCTTTGAGACAAAGAAAGGTAAGAGGACAAGAGTCTCTTGCTGGTAATCCAGAGAATTCTCCAAAATCTTGTCCAAGATCGTAAAGATACAGCTTAGAGCACCACATCCAAGTCCTTTCAAATATCTAGAAAGCCTTCCCAAGAAGGACAGGCACAAACAATCCCAGGCAGTGAAGACTACAATGAATACCTAATTCTTCAATGCCCAGACACCAAAGAACATCTATTAGTATAAGTACCATCCTTGAAAACATGACCTCAAACAAATAAACTAAATAAGTCACCAGGGACCAATCCTGGAGAAACAGAGATATGTAACATTTCAGACAGAGAATTCAAAATAGCTGTGTTGAGGAAACTCAAAGAAATTCAAGATAACACAGAGAAGGAATTCAGAATTCTATAAGATAAATCTAATAAAGAAATCCAAATAATTAGAAAAAATCAAGCTGAAATTTTGGAGCTGAAAAATTCAACTGGCATACTGAAAAATGCATCAGACTGTTTCATTAGCAGAACTCATCAAGCAGAAGAAAGAATTAGTAAGCTTGAAGATAGACTACTTGAAAATACACAGTGAAGAGGAAAGAAAAAAAGAATAAGAACAATGAAGCATGCCTAGAGAACCTAGAAAATAATATCAAAAGGGCAAATCTAGGTGTTATTGGCCTTAACGAAGTAGAGAAAGTGATAGGGGCAGAAAACATATTCAAAGAAATAGTAACAGAGAACTTCCTAAACCTAGAGAAACATATCAACATCCACGTACAAGAAGGTTATAGAACATTAAGCAACTTTAACCCAAAGAAGACTACTTCTAGGCATGTAATAAACTAACTCCCAAAGATCAAGGATGAAGAAAGGATCCTAAAAGTAGAAAGAGAAAAGAAACAAGTAACATAAAATGGAGTGCCAATACATCTGAAAGCAGACTTCTCAGTGGAAACTTTACATGCCAGGAGAGAGTGGCATGACATATTTAAAGTGCTGAAGGAAAAAAAATTACCCTAGAATAGTATATCTGGTGAAAATATCATTTAAAGATTAAGGAGAAATAAAGACTTTCCCCGACAAACAAAAGCTGAGGAATTTCATCCATACGAGACCTGTCCTACAAGAAATACTAAAGGGAGTACTGCAATCAGAAAGAAAAGGATATTAATGAGCAATAGGTAATCACCTGAAAATATAAGACTTACTGGTAATAGTATGTACACAGAAAAACACAGACTATTATAACACTGTAACTGTGGTGTGTAAACTACTCTTATCGTAAGTAGAAAGACTAAACCATGTGTATTAGTCCGATTTCCTGCTGCTGATAGAGACATATCCAAGACTGGGCAATTTACAAAAGAAAGAAGTTTATTGGACTTACAGTTCCACATGGCTGGGGAGGCCTCACAATCATGGTGGAAGGCAAAGAGAAACAAGTCACATCTTACATGGATGGCAGCAGGCAAAGAGAGAGCTTGTACGGGGAAACTTCCCCTTATGAAACCATCCTATCTCCTGAGACTTATTCACTATCAGGAGAACACCGTGAGAAAGATCTGCCCTCATGATTCAACCACTTCCCACCAGGTCCCTCCCACAGCACATGGGAATTTAAGATGAGATTTGGGTGGTGATGCAGCCAAACCATATTACCATGAATCAATCAAAATCAATAACTGCAACAACTATTCAAGACATAGACAGTACAATGAAATATTCTCCATGGTGTGCTTATTTCACATTGCATACCTGTATCAAAACATCTCATGTGTCCCATAAATATATACACCTACTATGTATCCACAAACATTAAAAATTTAAAATATTAAAAAAAAAAAAAAAACAAGGCCGGGCGCGGTGGCTCACGCCTGTAATCCCAGCACTTTGGGAGGCCGAGGCGGGCAGATCACGAGGTCAGGAGATCGAGATCATCCTGGCGAACACAGTGAAACCCCATCTCTACTAAAAATACAAAAAAATTAGCCAGGCGTGGTGGCGGGCACCTGTAGTCCCAGCTTCTCGGGAGGCCGAGGCAGGAAAATGGCGTGAACCCGGTAGGCGGAGCTTGCAGTGAGCCGAGATCGTGCCACTGCACTCCAGCCTGGGCGACAGAGCAAGACTCCGTCTCAAAAAAAAAAAAAAAAAAAGCCAAACAACCCAATTAAAATGTGGGCAAAGAATTCAAATAGAATCCAGTACTCCAAGGAATACATATGAATGGCAAACAAGCTGATGGTGGGATTGCAAAATGATACAGCTGCTACTTTTAAAAACACTATAACATTTGTCCCAAAAAGTGCAACATAGAATTACCATATGACCCAGAATGCCAAACCTCATACCCAGGAGAATAGAAAGCAGGTATTTAAACAAAAACATGCACATGAATGTTCATAGCAGCACTATTCATAATAGCCTCAGGGTAGGAAAAACTCCAAATGTTTATCAAGTGATGAATAGATAAACAAAATGTGGAATATCCATATAAAAATATTATTCAGCCATGGAAAAGAATAATGTACTGATATATATTAAAACATGAATGAACCTCATAAGCATTATGCTAAGTGAAAGAAAACAGAAAAGGTCATTGTACTATACAATTCTGTTTATATGAAGTATATATAATAGGCAAATCCATAGAGACAAAAAGCAGGTTCATGGTTTCCAGGGGCTGGGAGAAGGAGAGGGGATGGGTGGCAATTCCGGGGGATGATTAATGTGTATAGGGTTTCGTTTTGGGCTGATGAAAATGTTTTTGAATTAGATAAAGGTGATGGTTGCACAAAATTGGTAATGTGCCAAACACCTTTGAACTGTACATTTAAAATACTTAATTTCATGTTATATGAATTTTACATCAATTTAATAAGTGATCATTCTAGCTGCCACAAAAAGAATGGATTTGAAAATAGCATGAATGGAAGTAAGACTAGTTAGAAGGTCATCACAGTGGTCCAGATGAGAGATAATGGTGGCCTGAATTAAGGTGCTGGCAGTAGGGTTGGAGAGAGGGAAATAAAATTGCTGTTTAGGGGCCATTATGTATAGGATTTGGCAGCCAATAAGATGAGGTATGGGTCATAGGCATTGAGGATGTCTCCTGGGTTTTGAGACTGGGCATCTGGGTGAACAGCATCACCACTGGGATTAAAACCCATTTTACAGAGGCAAAACTGGAGAGGCCATTGGCTTGTCCACTGTCACAAATCAGCCAGTAAGAGAAATCTCCCGAGCCACCACTCTCCTGAGTTCTCCTGATTCTGGTTCAGGAGGCTTTGCATAAAATATAGCAAATATGAGGAGGGGTTGTTTTAAAAAAATTACATAAATATTTTCAAACAATTGTATGACTGGTATCTTATTTACATTTATTTTAATACCTATGTTTGAATCATAATGTTATAGCCATGATCATATTCTAATGAAACCACATCACCCCTCCCTGAGACCTCCGCCCCCTAGTGTCTGCCACTTACCTCTATAATGCTTTTATATAGTACTGACAACCCTGAAAAACTCTTCTGTTATTGATCCCCCAACACAACTGAGTGAACATGCCATAGCCCCTAATTCTTTCTCTGAAGCAACCCCATTGTAAGGGACTGAATTTTCATAGCTTTGAGCCTTCTGATACTGGAATAAGGATGATCCACTCAGAGCACCCTCAGATATAGGGATGAGTAGAAGAGGGGGCCAGGTGGAAGGAAGGAGACAAACCAAGTGACTTATCATGGGGGACAGGTGGCAGGAGGCAGAAGGAGTGGGGGCACAGCAAAACCTCAGCTGCTGGAGTGGAAGAGCCAGGACCTTTTGTCTCATAATGTATGGAAGAGTGTGTGCGTGTATGTGATGATGATGATTAAATGGTACATGGTATCAGGGAGAATTGTCAGAGCTGATGCTGATTAGGGATGCTGGAAAACTAATAGTAAGGAAGGAAACTAGAAAAATTGGTCTGAATGTGGAAAAGTAATACTAATTACAATCATTTATGCGAACTGCTTACCATTTATTACTAATTCCCATCCAACAAAATAACTATTAGGTGTATCATTAAATATGTGTTAGATTAACTTTGTCGTCACTTTTATTTGTAATTAGAACAGTAAACTCTGCATGTATGCTCAGGCTTAATAGTTTGTTGCTCATGCAAGCATGGCTGTCAGCTCACAATTAGAAAAAAAAAAAAACTATTATGTTAGGGCTGGAGCATGGCAGGCTTTGAATTCCAGGCTAAGCAGTTTATAGTTAATTTAAGAGGCAATGGGGAGCCTTTACAGAATGATCAATGGCTGGGTGGGCGGGGGGGCGGGGGTTGCTCGTTACACGATCAGCACTGTATTTTAGGAATCACAGATTGACTGGGCTGGGAGATTGCTTAAAGATTACTCACCCAGTGATGACTAGCCAGGGAGCACGGGCAACCACGCTGCGGGTTCTGGATGGATTATGAAGATTTCAGAAAGCCTAAAGGAACCACTGTATTTCTCTATAATAAGGCTATACAGATCAACCACAGTGTCAGTATTATTTGCTTTGGGCTAGAATTAATCAAATGGGACACTGATCAGAAGAATTGATTGGTGGTTATGAAGTCATGTTTTCATGTTTTTTAAATGGCAAAACAAGCTAATTGATCCGTAACAAATAAAAAATAAAAACTTTTTTTTTTTTTTTTTTTTTTTTTTTTTTTTTTTTT